>NC_140990.1:18716240-18792077 GCF_052327205.1 Somniosus microcephalus | reverse complement strand
CCTCACTCCCAGCTCTCTCTCCTCACTCCCAGCTCCCCCTCCTCACTCCCAGCCCCCCTCCTCAGGCCCAGCCCCCCTCCTCACTCCCAGCTCCCTCCTCCTCACTCCCAGCCCCCCCTCCTCACTCTCAGCTCCCCTCCTCACTCCAGCACCCCCTCCTCACTCCAGCTCCCCCTCCTCACTCCCAGCCCCCTCCTCACTCCAGCTCCCCCTCCTCACTCCCAGCTCCCCCTCCTCACTCCCAGCCCCCCTCACTCCCAGCTCCCCCTCCTCACTCCCAGCCCCCCTCCTCACTCCCAGCCCCCCCTCCTCACTCCCAACTCCCCCTCCTCACTCCCAGCCCCCCTCCTCACTCCCAGCTCCCACTCCTCACTCCCAGCTCCCCCTCCTCAATCCCAGCCCCCCCTCCTCAATCCCAGCCCCCCCTCCTCAATCCCAACTCCCCCTCCTCACTCCAGCCCCCTCCTCACTCCCAGCCCCCCTCCTCAATCCCAGCCCCCCCTCCTCAATCCCAGCCCCCCCTCCTCACTCCCAGCCCCCCCTCCTCACTCCCAGCCCCCCCTCCTCACTCCCAGCTCTCTCTCCTCACTCCCAGCTCCCCTCCTCACTCCCAGCTCCCCTCCTCACTCCCAGCTCCCCTCCTCAATCCCAGCCCCCCCTCCTCAATCCCAACTCCCCCTCCTCACTCCCAGCTCCCCCTCCTCAATCCCAGCCCCCCCTCCTCAATCCCAGCCCCCCTCCTCAATCCCAACTCCCCCTCCTCACTCCCAGCCCCCCTCCTCAATCCCAGCCCCCCCTCCTCAATCCCAGCCCCCCCTCCTCAATCCCAACTCCCCCTCCTCACTCCCAGCTCCCCCTCCTCAATCCCAGCCCCCCTCCTCAATCCCAGCCCCCCTCCTCACTCCCAGCCCCCCCTCCTCACTCCCAGCTCCCCCTCCTCACTCCCAGCACCACCTCCTCACTCCCAGCTTCCCCTCCTCAATCCCAGCCCCCCCTCCTCACTCCAGCCCCCCCCTCACTCCCAGCTCCCCCTCCTCAATCCCAGCCCCCCTCCTCACTCCCAGCTCCCCTCCTCACTCCCAGCCCCCCCTCCTCAATCCCAGCCCCCCTCCTCACTCCCAGCTCTCTCTCCTCACTCCCAGCTCCCCTCCTCACTCCCAGTCCCTCTCCTCACTCCAGCCCCCTCCTCACTCCCAGCCCCCCTCCTCACTCCCAGCTCCCCCTCCTCACTCCCCCCTCCTCACCCCCAGCTCCCCCTCCTCACTCCCAGCTCCCCCTCCTCACTCCCAGCCCCCCCTCCTCACTCCCAGCTCCCCCTCCTCACTCCCCCCTCCTCACCCCCAGCTCCCCCTCCTCACTCCCAGCTCCCCCTCCTCACTCCCAGCCCCCCTCCTCACTCCCAGCTCCCCCTCCTCACTCCCAGCCCCCTCCTCACTCCCAGCCCCCCCTCCTCACTCCCAGCCCCCCTCCTCACTCCCAGCTCCCCCTCCTCACTCCAGCCTCCCTCCTCACTCCCAGCCCCCCTCCTCACTCCCAGCTCCCCCTCCTCACTCCCAGCCCCCCTCCTCCACTCCCAGCTCCCCCTCCTCACTCCCAGCTCCCCCTCCTCACTCCCAGCCCCCCCTCCTCACTCCCAGCCCCCCCTCCTCACTCCCAGCCCCCCTCCTCACTCCCAGCCCCCGTTCCCCATTTCCAGTCCCCGGCTGGTAGCCGCTCCTCCTGCCCCCACACACAAAGCTCCTTTTGTTGGAACCGCCCGCGCTCTGCGGAGGGAAAACTTCCCCAGACCGCAGTCAGGAGCTGGTCCAACACCAGGGCAAGGGTCCAGAGCACCGTCTGAGGGGTTGGGAGAGAGATAGAGGCAGGCAGACAGACAGAGTAAAGAGAGGGAGGGGAGAGAGAGAGGGAGAGAGAAAGGGGGAGAGGGAGGCACACAGACTGAGTAAAGAGAGGGAGGGGGAGAGAGGGAGGGGGAGAGACAAAGAAACAAAGATAGAGAGACAAAGAGAAAGAATTGGAGAGAGAGGGAGAGGCGGAAAGATAGAGGGAGGCAGACAGACAGAGAAACAAAGATAGAGAGACAAAGTGAGAGAGAGGGAGAGAAAAAGAGGGAAAGGAAGGGGAGAGAAAAAGAGGGAAAGGAAGGGGAGAGAGAGAGGGGGCAGACAGACTGAGTAAAGAGAGGGAGGATGAGGGTGGGAGGGTGAGAGAGGGAGGGAGGGAGGAGGGAGAGGGGGGAGGGGGAGAGAGGAGGGAGACAGACAGGGAAACAAAGATAGAGAGACAAAGAGAAAGAATTGGAGAGAGAGAGGAGAGAAAGAGGGAGAGGGAGGGGAGAGAGGGAGGCAGACGGAGAGGGGGGAGAGATAGCGAGAGGGGGGAAGAGGAAGGGAGAAAGAGCGAGAGAAAGAAAGAGGGAGAGAAAGAAAAAGGGAGAGATGGAAAGAGGGAGAGATAGAAAGAGGGAGAAAGGAAAGAGTAAAAGAAAGAGGGAGAGAAAGAAAGTGGGAGAGAGAGAAAGTGGAAGAGAAAAAGGGAGAGAAAGTGAAGAAAGAGAAAGAAATGGGAGAGAGAGAGGGAGGGAGTGAGAGACAGGAGACAGAGTGAAGACAGAGAGATCCATTGGGAAAAGCGGGTGGAAAAATGTGGAGAAGGAGGCCAGATTTTGATCGGCTGGGACTGAAGCCAAAGTGCCGCAAGTTTGTAAAAGTTGGGACGCTGCGAGCCTGCCAAAAGTTGCGGAGAAGTTCTGCTCCCCGCGGGGACTCCTCTCCTGGGCCAAGGCGCCTTTCACTTACTTCGGGGCTGAAGGCGGCGGCGGCCGGGGCGACAGTGCAAAGGATGGCGAGTAGAGTGGAGAGCCCGCTCCACAGGCAGGCTCCAGCCATGGTCCCCGGTCAGCCTTTCCCTCGCTGTGTCTGGCTCTTTTTGCTCTCCTCTGCCTTGCCGGACCAGTTGTGTGTGTCTCTCTCTCTCTCTCTCGCTCCCACTCACTCCTGGATCTGCTGCTCCCCCTTTGTGGATCAGTCCTCTTCCCAACTCCCGGATCTCCTGGACAAGCTCTCTGTCTCCTTCTCTCACTCACTCCTGGATCTGCTGTGGCAGAGAGGTGGAAGGAGGCGGGGGAGAGCTGAGAGAGAGAGAGAGAGAGAGGAGGCTGTCAATTTTCAGACGTATCTGATTACGTTGAAATGGGCCACTTTCCAAAGTGGGGACCTCCCCTTCTTGGTGAATGGGATCTAGGAATACCTGATCCCCCCCCCAACCTCTTAAAAGGGCAACGTCAACGTTTGCAGTTGGGATTCTTCCCGTTTTGAGATCAACAGTTTAGGAAATATGAAGAGGCGTTTTAAAAAAAAAACTTAAAAATGACTGCTTCGATCTCAGCTGGAGTATTGTGTCCAATTCTGGCCAACTTGTATTTACAGAGCGCCTTTAATGTAATTAAAACGTCCCAGGGCGCTGTACAGGAGCGTTCTCAAACAAAACTCGACACCGACCCACATAAGGCGATATTAGGGCAGATGGTCAAAGAGGTAGGATTTAAGGAGCGTCTTAAAGGAGGAGAGAGAGGCGGAGAGGTTTAGGGGGGGAATTCCAGAGCTTAGGGCCCAGGCAGCTGAAGGCACGGCCGCCAATGGCGGAGCGGTTAAAATCAGGGGATGCGCAAGAGGCCAGAATTGGAGGAGTGCCGAGATCTCGGAGGGTTGTGGGGCTGGAGGAGGTGACAGAGATAGGGAGGGTGGCGAGGCCATGGAGGGATTTGAAAACAAAGTTTTGGACAGGGTGCAGAGGAGATTTACTAGAATGGTGCCGGGGATGAGGGACTTCAGTTATGTGGAGAGACTGGAGAAGCTGGGGTTGTTCTCCTTGGAGCAGAGAAGGTTAAGGGGAGATTTACTAGAATGGGACCAGGGATGAGGGACTTCAGTTAATGTGGAGAGACTGGAGAAGCTGGGGTTGTTCTCCTTCGAGCAGAGAAGGTTAAGGAGAGATTTACTAGAGGTGTTCAAATTTATGAGGGGTTTTGATAGAGTTGATGGGGAGAATCTGTTTCCTGCAGGAGGGTCGGTAACCAGGAGAGACTCTTCTTCTTAGGCAGTCCCTCGGAACCGAGGATGACTTGCTTCCACATTAAAAATCAGTTCTCAGGTGACTGATGAGTCCAATGCGGGACCTACAGTCTCTGTCACAGGCGGGGCAGACGGTGGTTGAAGGGGCGGGTGGGTGGGGCGCTTGGGTTGACGTGCGCTCCTTGCGCTGTTTGCGCTTGGCTTCCGCTTGTTCCCGGCGAAGAGACGCGAGGTGCTCGGCGCCTTCCCGGATGTTACTCCTCCACTTTGTGCGGTCTTGGGCCAGGGGTTCCCAGGTGTCGGTGGGGATGTTGCACTTTTTTCCAAGGAGGCTTTGAGGGTGTCCTTGAAGCATTTCCTCTGCCCACCTGGGGCTCTCTTGCCTCGTCGGAGCTCCGAGTAGAGCGCTTGTTTTGGGAGCCTCGTATCGGGCATGCGGACGATGTGGCCCGTCCATCGGAGCTGATCATAGAAACATAGAAGATAGGAGCAGGAGTCGGCCATTTGGCCCCTCGAGCCTGCTCCGCCATTTAATGAGATCATGGCTGATCATCCAAATTCAGTACCCTGTCCCTGCTTTCTCCCGTATCCCTTGATCCCTTTAGCCTTAAGAAATATATCTAACTCCTTCTTGAATATATTTAATGAATTAGCCTCTACTGCCTTCTGTGGTAGAGAATTCCACAGGTTCACCACTCTCTGGGTGAAGAAATTCCTCCTCATCTCAGTCCTAAATGGCTTATCCCTTATCCTTAGACTGTGGCCCCTGGTGCTGGACTCCCCGGCCAGATCACCAACAACGATGAGTCAGCCTACAGGGAGGAGGTCCAGCATCTCGTGAAGTGGTGCGCCAATAACAACCTGACCCTCAACATCAAGAAAACCAAAGAAATCATTGTGGACTTCAGGAAGTCTAAAGGCGGAAGTCACACCCCCATCCACATCAATGGGGCTGTGGTGGAAAGGGTGGACAGCTTTAAGTTCCTCGGAGTCCACATCACGGAAGACCTCTCCTGGTCCCTCAATACCTGCTCTCTGGTGAAGAAGGCCCAGCAGCGCCTATATTTCCTAAGGAGGCTGAAGGGATGTAACCTGTCACCCCTGATCCTCTCTAACTTTTACCGCTGCACAATAGAGAGCATCCTGACGAACTGTATCACAGTATGGTATGGCAGCTGTAGCTACTATGACCGGAAAGCCCTGCAGCGGGTAGTCAAAACTGCCCAACGCATTACCGGCACCCGGCTACCGACCATAGAGCACATATACCAGAAACGCTGTTTACGGAGGTCACGGTCCATCATCAAAGACCCTACCCACCCCAGCCACAGTCTGTTCGCCCTCCTACCATCTGGGAGACGCTACAGATGCATTCGCACCCGAACGACCAGATTTAGGAACAGCTTCTTTCCAGGGCTGTCATCCTACTGAACTCCACAAATAAACTCTAAAGCCTGCACATCTGCCAATGCACTTTACTACGTTTATGTTTATGTTAATGTATTACAAGCCAAATGTATGTTGAATGTTTAAATGTCTTAATCTAAATGTACACTCTCGGGAGCCGCAAGCCTACATTTCGTTGTACTGCACTTGTGCACTAACAATGACAATAAAGGTTGATTTGATTTGATCGGGAACATCCTTCCTGCATCTAGCCTGTCTAGTCCTGTTAGAACTTTATAAGTTTCAATGAGATCCCCTCTCATTCTTCTAAACTCCAGCGAGTATAAGCCCAATCGACCCAATCTCTCCTCATACGTCATTCCTGCCATCCCAGGTATCAGCCTGGTGACTCTTCGCTGAACTCCCTCCATGGCAAGATCGAGCATGGTCAAAGCTTCGATGCTGGGGACGTTGGCCAGAGGAGACAGATTTAAGATCATTGGCAAAAGGTGGTGGAAGCAGATTCAATGGTAACTTTCAAAAGTGAATCGAATAAATACTTGAAATGGAAACATTTTGAAAAGCAGTAATGGCCGCCTTCTGTGCTGTAAGATTTGACAAAAATATACAAGTCAGAAAAGGAAAAATAAACTCACATTTATACCGTCCCTTTTACAATCTCAGGGCATCCCAAAGCACTTCACAGCCAATGAGGTACTTTTTTTTTTGAAGTGTAGTCACTGTTGTAATGTAGGAAACGCGACAGCCAACATGCACACAGCAAGATCCCGCAAACAGTAACGTGATGATGACAAGATAATCTGATTTATTTTTTTTAAGTGATGTTGGTTGTGGGAAAAATATTGGTCCCAGGACACCGGAGAGAATGCCCCCCCCCCCGCTTTTCTTCCAATAGTGAGAGGGAGAAAGAAAGGGGGGGGGCGCAGAGAGGGGGCAAGAGGGTTAAGGGTTAGGGAGAGAGAAAGGAATGGTGAGAGATAGAGTGGCAGAAAGAGAGAGGAAGAGACAGAGAGGAGAAGAAAGAAAGAGAGACTTGCTTTTATATAGCGCCTTGCACAACCACCAGACATCCCAAAGCACTTTATAGCCAATGACGTACTTTTGGAAGTGTAGTCACTGTTGTAATGTAGGAAACACGACAGCCAATTTGCGCACAGCAAGCTCCCACAAAATAGACAATCTGTTTTAGTGATGTTGATTGAGGGATAAATCATGCTTGACTAATCTACTGGAATTTTTTGAGAATGTAACTGGTAGAATAGATAAGGGAGAACCAGTGGATGTGGTGTATTTGGACTTTCAGAAGGCTTTCAATAAGGTCCCGCATAAGAGATTAGGGTGCAAAGTTAAAGCACGTGGGATTGGGGGTAAGGTACTGACTTGGATGGAGAACTGGTTGGCAGACAGGAAGCAAAGAGTTGGAATAAACGGGTCTTTTTCCAAGTGGCGGGCAGTGACTAGTGGGGTACCACAGGGATCGGTGCTAGGACCCCAGCTATTCACAATATACATTAATGATCTGGACGAGGGAACTAGATGTAATATCTCCAAGTTTGCAGACGACACAAAGCTGGGTGGGCGTGTGTGCTGTGAGGAGGATGCAGAGAAACTCCAGTATGATTTGGATAGGCAGATGCAGTATAATGTGGATAAATACGAGGTTATCCAGTTTGGTGGCAAAAACAGGAAGGCAGATTATTATCTGAACGGCAATAGATTGGGAGAAGGGGAAGTGCAATGAGACCTGGGTGTCCTTGTGCACCAGTCGCTGAAGGTAAGCATGCAGGTGCAGCAGGCAGTTAAGAAGGCAAATGGTATGTTGGCCTTCATAGTGAGAGGATTCGAGTACAGGAGCAAGGATGTCTTGCTGCAGTTGTACAGTTGGTGAGACCACACCTTGAGTATTGTGTGCAGTTTTGGTCGCCTTACCTGAGGAAGGATGCTCTTGCCATGGAGGGAGTGCAGCAAAGATTCACCAGACTGATACCTGGGATGGCAGGAATGACGTATGAGGAGAGATTGGGTCGATTGGGCTTATATTCGCTGGAGTTTAGAAGAATGAGTGGGGATCTCATTGAAACTTATAAAATTCTAACAGGACTAGACAGACTAGATGCAGGAAGGATGTTCCCGATGGTCGGGGAGTCCAGAACCAGGGGTCACAGTCTAAGGATAAGGGGTAAGCCATTTAGGACTCAGATGAGGAGGAATTTCTTCACCCAGAGAGTGGTGAACCTGTGGAATTCTCTACCACGCAAGGCAGTTGAGGCCAATACATTAAATATATTCAAGAAGGAGTTAGATATATTTCTTAAGGCTAAAGGGATCAAGGGGTATGGGGAGAAGGCAGGGACCGGGTACTGAATTTGGATGATCAGCCATGATCTCATTGAATGGCGGAGCAGGCTCGAGGGGCCAAATGGCCGACTCCTGCTCCTATCTTCTATGTTTCTATTGGCCAGGACACCGGGGAGAACTCTCCTGCTCTTCTTCCAACAGTGCCACCAGATCATTTACGTTCATACCAAAAATGGTGGGAAGCCAAGGGTCTAACGAGGGTGAGAAACTTATATTAATTACGTTAAGTACTAGAGAAACTAATGGTACTAAAAGCCGACAAATCCCCTGGACCCGATGGCCTACATCCTAGGGCTCTAAAAGAGGTGGCTGATGAGATAGTGGATGCATTGGTTTTGATCTTCCAAAATTCCCTAGATTCTAGAATGGTCCAAGCGGATTGGAAGGTCGCAAATGTAACACCACGATTCAAGAAAGGAGGGAGAGAGAAAACAGGGAACTACAGATCAGTTAGCCTGACATCAGTCCTCGGGAAAATGCTGGAATCCATTGTTAAGGAAGTGGTATCAGGGCATTTAGAAAATCGTAACATGATTAGGCAAAGTCAACATGGATTTATGAGAGGGAAATCATGTTTGACAAATTTATCAGAGTTTTTTTAACAACAACAACAACTTGTATTTATATAGCACCTTTAATGTAGTAAAACGTCTCCAAGGCGCTTCACGGGAGTATTATAAGAAAACATTTCACACCGTGCCACATAAGGATAAATTAGGGCAGGTGACCAATAGCTTGGTCAAAGAGGTAGGTTTTAAGGAGCGTCTTAAAGGAGGAAAGAGAGGTAGAGAGGCGGAGAGGTTTAGGCAGGGAATTCCAGAGATTAGGGCCTCGGCAACAGAAGGCACGACCACCAAAGGTTGAGCGATTATAATCAGGGATGCTCAAAAGGGCAGAATTAGAGGAGCACAGATATCTCGGGAGGTTGTGGGGCTGAAGAAGATTACAGAGATAGGAAGGGGCGAGGCCATGGAGGGATTTGAAAACAAGGATGAGAATTTTGAAATCGAGGCGTTGCTTAACCGGGAGCCGATGTAGGTCAGCGAGCACAGGGGGGATGGGCGAATGGGACTTGGTGCGGGTTAGAACACGGGCAGCTGAGCTTTGGATGACCCCAGGTTTAGGTAGAGTAGAATGTGGGAGGCCAGCCAGGAGTGCGTTGGAATAGTCAAGTCTAGAGGTAACAACGGCATGGATGAGGGTTTCAGCAGCGGATGAGCTGATGCAAGGACGGAGACAGGCGATGTTACGGAAGTGGAAACAGGCGGTCTTTGTTATGCTGCGGATATGTTGTCGGAAGCTCATTTCAGGGTCAAATATGACACCAAGGTTGCAAACAGTGTTGTTCAGCCTCAGACAGATGTTAGGGAGAGGGATGGAGTCAGTGGCGAGAGGATGGAGTTTGTGGTGGGGACTAAAAACAATGGCTTTGGTCTTCCCAATATTTAATTGGAGAAAATTTCTGCTCTTCCAGAACTGGATGTCAGACAAGCAGTCTGACAATTTAGAGACATGGGAGGGGTCGAGAGAAGTGGTAGTGAGGTAGAGCTGGGTGTCGTCAGCGTACATGTGGAAACTGACGCTGTGCTTTCCGATGATGTCGCCAAGGGGCAACATGTAGATGAGAAATAGGAGGGGCCCAAGAATAGATCCTTGGGGGACACCAGAGGTAATGATGCGGGAGCGGGAAGAGAAGCCATTTAAGGTGATTCTCTGGCTACGATTAGATAGATAAGAACGGAACTAGGCGAGTGCTGTCCCACCCAGCTGGATGACAGTGGAGAGGCGTTGGAGAAGGATGGAGTGGTGAACCGTGTCAAAGGCTGCAGACAAGTCAAGAGGATGAGAAGGGATAGTTTACCTTTGTCACAGTCACAAAGGATGTCAGTTGTGACTTTGACGAGAGCCGTTTCGGTACTGTGGCAAGGGCGGATACCTGATTGGAGGGATTCAGACATGGATTTGCGGGAAAGATGGTCACGGATTTGGGAGGCGACAACACGTTCAAGGACTTGAGAGGAAAGGGAGGTTGGAGATGGGGCGGTAGTATGCAAGGACGGAGGAGTCAAGGGTTGTTTTTTTTAAGGAGAGGGGTGATGACGGCAGATTTGAGGGAGGGGGGAGACAGTACCTGAGGAGAGCGAACCATTAACAATGTCAGCTAACATGGGAGCCAGAAAAGGAAGTTGGGTGGTCAGCAGTTTGGTGGGAATAGGGTCGAGGGAGCAGGAAGTGAGTCTCATGCACAAGATGAGTGTGGAGAGGTCATGAGGGGAGATCGGAGAGAAACTGGAAAGTTGTGAGTTCAGGGCTAGGGCAGGAGGGAACCTTAGAGGAAGTTTGGCTTGGTGGGCTAGGGGAAGGAAGGGAAGTGGCAGAGGCAGCTGATCGGATGGTTTCAATCTTAGTGACAAAGAAGTCCATGAGCTCCTCACACTTGTTGTCAGAGGCGAGGGTGGGGGAGACGGGGGAGAGGGGTTTAAGAAGACGGTTAGGAGTGGAGAATAGAGGCCGGGTTTTATCTTTGAATTCCAGAATGATTCTGGAATAGTGAGCAGTTTTGGCAGACGAGAGCAGGACCCGATAATGCTTTATGTGGTCCAGCCAGATCTGGCGGTGAATGGCTAAACCAGTTGTCCACCATATCCGTTCAAGTCTGCGTCCCTTGGACTTGAGGGAGCGAAGAAGAGGGCTGTACCAGGGAAAACGGCCAGGGTGAGAGAGAGAGTAATTGTTTTATTAGGGACTAAGGCATCAAAGGTGGGTGGTGAGGGTGTGGTTGAGCAGATCAGTAGCTGCAGAAATGTCTGGTGAATGGAGGGCCAAAGGCTGGACAGTTGGGATTTCGTAAGTGCAGTTGTAAGAGAGTTGGGAGAGAGTTTTTTCCAGGGGTGGACACAGAAGGATGTAGGATTGGCCAGTGGGGGAGGGGGGGGGGGGGAAGGGGGACGTTAAGCATTGGCTTAACGTTATCCCGAAAGACGGCACCTCCGACAGTGCAGCACTCACTCAGTACTGGCATTGGGAGTGTCGGCCCTGAAGTATGGGGCTCAAGTCTCTGGAGTGGGTCCCCCCCCCCCCCCGGGTGAAGGAAAACTCGCTTCAGGGGCAGAAAGAAGAAATCAGCAAGTGCCACACTGACTGGAGTGAGACAGACCCACTAAACCCAGGACTCCAGTCCCAGGAGCTCCCTGTGCCAAGGCTGCCACCCAGTGGGCACACACAGGGCTGCTGCTGCTTCGAAAGAGAGAAAGGGAAAGAGAAAGAGAGCGAGAGAAAGAGAGCGAGAGAAAGAGGAGAAAGTGAGAGAAAGAGAGCAAGAGAAAAAGAGCGGGAGAAAGTGAGAGAAAGAGAGCGAGAGAAAAAGAACAAGAGAAAGAGAACGACAGAGAAAAAGAGCAAGAAAGAGTGCGAGAGAGAAAGAACGAGAGAAAGAGAGGAGAGAGAGAAAGAGAATGAGAAGGAGAAAGAGCGAGAGAGAAAGAGAGCGAGTGAGAGAAAGAGAGAGAACAAGAGAAAGAGAGTGAGAGCAAGAGAGCGAGAAAGAGAGCGAGAGAGAGAGAGAGAGAGAGAGTGAGAGAGAAAGAGAACAAGAAAAAGAACGAGAGAAAGAGAGCGAGAGTGAGAAAGAAAGACTTGCATTTATATAGCACCTTTCACAAGCTCAGGACATCCCAAGGCACTTTACAGCCAATGAAGTACTTTTGAACTGTGGTCATTGTTATAATGTAGGAAACACGGCAGCCAATTTGTGCACAGCAATGAGATAATGAGCAGATAATCTGTATTTGTGATGTTGGGTTGAGGAATAAATATTGGCCCCAGGACATCGAGGAGAATTCCCCCATGGTCTTCTTCCAATGGTGGCCGTGGGATCTTTCACGTCCCACCTGAGCGCTCCCTCAGTACTGGCACCGGGAGAGTGTCGGCCTGGATCATGGGCTCAAGCCCCTGAAGTGGGACTTGAACCCACAACCTTCTGACTCTGAGGCGAGAGTGCGGCCCACCAAGCGATGGCAGAACAATCATTCCTCTCCTGAAGGTGCCGACTCTCCCTGGGGTATACGAGCCCCACTGGTCGCCCTAGAGTACCTGGGGTAGGGGTCCCCACTGGCCCCGGTCACCCTCTGGTACCTCAAATTGTTGCCCGTTCCTCAGCCGTGTGTGTGAATCCAGTGTCCGCGGGCTATTCGACCGTGAGGGAGGCACAATTGACTGTTTCTCTCTTCGACCACCCACCCCCTCCCCCGCCCCCGCCTCCGCCACCCACACATGTTCCAGCAGCAGTCACTGGATAGTGAGGAGCAGGAACCCTGGCTGAATTGTTTCCCCCCATCCTCACCAGGGAGGGATCGGCACTGAGGACAATTGTAGGCCGCCCACTGCCCGGGATCAGCTGGGCTCTGCGGGGGTGGGATTCGAAACAGGGGGGTCTCTGGGTGAGGAAAGGCAGGGGAAGTGACTTCAGTTGAGAGGGGTGGCGAGAGAGAAACAGAGACAGAGAGAGACAAAGCAAGGAGGGAGGGAGAGAAAGAGAGCGAGAAAAGGAGGGAGAGAGAGCGAAAGGAAGGAGGGAGACGGGGATGGAAAGGAAGGAGGGAGAGAAAGATACAGAAAGGAAGGAGGGAGAGAGAGAGTGAGACGGAAAGGAGGGAGAGAGAGGGAGAGAGAGACGGAAAGGAGGGAGAGAGAGACGGAAAGGAGGGAGAGAGAGAGAGAGAGAGACGGAAAGGAGGGAGAGAGAGGGAGAGAGAGACGGAAAGGAGGGAGAGTGAGGGAGAGAGAGACGGAAAGGAGGGAGAGAGAGACGGAAAGGAGGGAGAGTGAGGGAGAGAGAGACGGAAAGGAGGGAGAGAGAGAGAGAGACGGAAAGGAGGGAGAGAGAGGGAGAGAGAGACGGAAAGGAGGGAGAGAGAGGGAGAGAGAGACGGAAAGGAGGGAGAGAGAGAGAGAGAGAGAGAGAGACGGAAAGGAGGGAGAGAGAGGGAGAGAGACGGAAAGGAGGGAGAGAGAGACGGAAAGGAGGGAGAGAGAGGGAGAGAGAGACGGAAAGGAGGGAGAGAGAGAGAGAGAGAGAGAGAGACGGAAAGGAGGGAGAGAGAGGGAGAGAGAGACGGAAAGGAGGGAGAGAGAGAGAGAGAGAGAGAGAGACGGAAAGGAGGGAGAGAGAGGGAGAGAGAGACGGAAAGGAGGGAGAGAGAGGGAGAGAGAGACGGAAAGGAGGGAGAGAGAGACGGAAAGGAGGGAGAGTGAGGGAGAGAGAGACGGAAAGGAGGGAGAGAGAGAGACGGAAAGGAGGGAGAGAGAGACGGAAAGGAGGGAGAGTGAGGGAGAGAGAGACGGAAAGGAGGGAGCGAGAGAGACGGAAAGGAGGGAGCGAGAGACGGAAAGGAGGGAGAGAGAGAGAGAGAGACGGAAAGGAGGGAGCGAGAGAGACGGAAAGGAGAGAGCGAGAGAGACGGAAAGGAGGGAGAGAGAGAGTGACGGAAAGGAGGGAGAGAGAGTGTGACGGAAAGGAGGGAGCGAGAGAGTGACGGAAAGGAGGGAGAGAGAGGGAGAGAGAGACGGAAAGGAGGGAGAGAGAGGGAGAGAGAGACGGAAAGGAGGGAGAGAGAGGGAGAGAGAGACGGAAAGGAGGGAGAGAGAGGGAGAGAGAGACGGAAAGGAGGGAGAGAGAGAGAGAGAGAGAGAGAGACGGAAAGGAGGGAGAGAGAGGGAGAGAGAGACGGAAAGGAGGGAGAGAGAGAGAGAGAGAGACGGAAAGGAGGGAGAGAGAGGGAGAGAGAGACGGAAAGGAGGGAGAGAGAGGGAGAGAGAGACGGAAAGGAGGGAGAGAGAGACGGAAAGGAGGGAGAGTGAGGGAGAGAGAGACGGAAAGGAGGGAGAGAGAGAGACGGAAAGGAGGGAGAGAGAGACGGAAAGGAGGGAGAGTGAGGGAGAGAGAGACGGAAAGGAGGGAGCGAGAGAGTGACGGAAAGGAGGGAGCGAGAGAGACGGAAAGGAGGGAGAAAGAGAGAGAGTGACAGAAAGGAGGGAGCGAGAGAGACGGAAAGGAGGGAGCGAGAGAGACGGAAAGGAGGGAGCGAGAGAGACGGAAAGGAGGGAGCGAGAGAGAGAGAGACGGAAAGGAGGGAGCGAGAGAGACGGAAAGGAGAGAGCGAGAGAGACGGAAAGGAGGGAGAGAGAGAGTGACGGAAAGGAGGGAGAGAGAGTGTGACGGAAAGGAGGGAGAGAGAGTGTGACGGAAAGGAGGGAGCGAGAGAGTGACGGAAAGGAGGGAGAGAGAGTGTGACGGAAAGGAGGGAGAGAGAGAGTGACGGAAAGGAGGGAGAGAGAGAGAGACGGAAAGGAGGGAGCGAGAGAGAGACGGAAAGGAGGGAGAGAGAGAGAGACGGAAAGGAGGGAGAGAGAGTGTGACGGAAAGGAGGGAGCGAGAGAGTGACGGAAAGGAGGGAGAGAGAGAGAGACGGAAAGGAGGGAGCGAGAGAGACGGAAAGGAGGGAGCGAGAGAGACGGAAAGGAGGGAGCGAGAGGGACAGAAAGGAGGGAGCGAGAGAGGGACAGAAAGGAGGGAGCGAGAGAGGGACAGAAAGGAGGGAGCGAGAGAGACGGAAAGGAGGGAGCGAGAGAGACGGAAAGGAGGGAGCGAGAGAGACGGAAAGGAGGGAGAGAGAGAAACGGAAAGGAGGGAGAGAGAGAAACGGAAAGGAGGGAGAGAGAGAGAGAGACGGAAAGGAGGGAGAGAGAGAGAGACGGAAAGGAGGGAGCGAGAGAGGGACAGAAAGGAGGGAGCGAGAGAGATGGAAAGGAGGGAGCGAGAGAGACGGAAAGGAGGGAGCGAGAGAGACGGAAAGGAGGGAGCAAGAGAGACGGAAAGGAGGGAGCGAGAGAGACGGAAAGGAGGGAGAGAGGGAGAGAGACGGAAAGGAGGGAGCGAGAGAGACGGAAAGGAGGGAGCGAGAGAGACGGAAAGGAGGGAGAGAGAGAGATGGAAAGGAGGGAGAGAGGGAGAGAGACGGAAAGGAGGGAGCGAGAGAGACGGAAAGGAGGGAGCGAGAGAGACGGAAAGGAGGGAGCGAGAGAGACGGAAAGGAGGGAGAGAGGGAGGGACAGAAAGGAGGGAGAGAGAGAGTGACGGAAAGGAGGGAGCGAGAGAGACGGAAAGGAGGGAGCGAGAGTGACGGAAAGGAGGGAGCGAGAGTGACGGAAAGGAGGGAGAGAGAGAGAGAGACGGAAAGGAGGGAGAGAGAGAGAGAGACGGAAAGGAGGGAGAGAGAGAGAGAGACGGAAAGGAGGGAGAGAGAGAGACGGAAAGGAGGGAGCGAGAGAGACGGAAAGGAGGGAGAGAGAGAGACGGAAAGGAGGGAGCGAGAGAGACGGAAAGGAGGGAGCGAGAGAGACGGAAAGGAGGGAGAGAGAGAGACGGAAAGGAGGGAGAGAGAGAGGGACAGAAAGGAGGGAGCGAGAGGGAGAGAGAGACGGAAAGGAGGGAGCGAGAGGGACGGAAAGGAGGGAGAGAGAGAGTGATGGAAAGGAGGGAGAGAGAGAGACGGAAAGGAGGGAGAGAGAGAGACGGAAAGGAGGGAGCGAGAGAGACGGAAAGGAGGGAGCGAGAGAGGGACAGAAAGGAGGGAGCGAGAGAGACGGAAAGGAGGGAGCGAGAGAGACGGAAAGGAGGGAGCGAGAGAGACGGAAAGGAGGGAGAGAGAGACGGAAAGGAGGGAGAGAGAGAGACGGAAAGGAGGGAGAGAGAGAGAGACGGAAAGGAGGGAGAGAGACGGAAAGGAGGGAGCGATGGAGACGGAAAGGAGGGAGAGAGAGAGATGGAAAGGAGGGAGAGAGGGAGAGAGACGGAAAGGAGGGAGCGAGAGAGACGGAAAGGAGGGAGAGAGAGAGACGGAAAGGAGGGAGAGAGGGAGGGACAGAAAGGAGGGAGAGAGAGAGTGACGGAAAGGAGGGAGCGAGAGAGACGGAAAGGAGGGAGCGAGAGAGACGGAAAGGAGGGAGCGAGAGAGACGGAAAGGAGGGAGCGAGAGAGACGGAAAGGAGGGAGAGAGAGAGACGGAAAGGAGGGAGAGAGAGAGACGGAAAGGAGGGAGAGAGAGAGACGGAAAGGAGGGAGAGAGAGAGACGGAAAGGAGGGAGAGAGAGAGACGGAAAGGAGGGAGAGAGAGAGAGAGACGGAAAGGAGGGAGAGAGAGAGAGACGGAAAGGAGGGAGTGAGAGAGACGGAAAGGAGGGAGAGAGAGAGACGGAAAGGAGGGAGAGAGAGAGACGGAAAGGAGGGAGCGAGAGAGACGGAAAGGAGGGAGCGAGAGAGACGGAAAAGAGGGAGAGAGAGAGAGACGGAAAGGAGGGAGAGAGAGAGTGACGGAAAGGAGGGAGCGAGAGGGAGAGAGAGATGGAAAGGAGGGAGCGAGAGGGACGGAAAGGAGGGAGAGAGAGAGTGACGGAAAGGAGGGAGCGAGAGAGATGGAGAGGGAGAGAGAGAGACGGAAAGGAGGGAGCGAGAGGGAGAGAGAGACGGAAAGGAGGGAGCGAGAGGGAGGGAGACGGAAAGGAGGGAGCGAGAAACGGAAAGGAGGGAGCGAGAGGGACGGAAAGGAGGGAGAGAGAGAGTGACGGAAAGGAGGGAGCGAGAGAGACGGAAAGGAGGGAGAGAGAGAGATGGAAAAGAGGGAGAGAGAGAGATGGAAAGGAAGGCGGGAGAGAGAGAGATGGAAAGAGAGAGAAAGCAGAGAAAGGGGAAGAGAGGGGTTAGGACCAAGGCTCAGCTGCGTGTATTCCCCACCAGCCCCACGCCCCCCACACCACGTGGCCAAATATCCTGGCCACTGGCAGCGTGGATTCACACGTGAGGAATCAGTGGCTCGGGTGAGGTGCTCTGTGGATGCCAGCGGGAGTCAGAGCCTGGGGGTGATGGGAGTTGGGGGTGGGGGAGGAGGGGGTGCTCAGAGTTAAGGCCAGGTCGGAGGCAGCCGGCTAGCAGCCGAGGACAGAGACTTCCTCGCACCGTTCCCCTCGCGCCCGGTTGGGCGCATCAGACCCACGAGAGACAACCGCTTTGCGTCATCCAGGAGCCCCGAATTAGAAACAGGAACATTCCCCCAGTGAGTGGACAGGATGAGGGAGTGATGCAAAATGACTCGGCAAACTCCTGGATATGACTAACGTTACACAATGGGAAACAGAACTCGCCACAGGCTCCCACTTCCAGCAACTACATTCACCATCATTTAATAGACAGTAAAGCTCCCTCTACACTGTCCCCAAACAATCCCAGGACAGGAACAGCACGGGTTAGATACAGAGTAAAGCTCCCTGTACATTGACCCAGCAAACACTCCCATGGCAGGTACAGCACGGGTTAGATACAGAGTAAAGCTCCCTCTACACTGTCCCATAGAAACATAGAAGATAGAAGCAGGAGTAGGCCATTCGGCCCCTCGAGCCTGCTCCGCCATTCAATGAGATCATGGCTGATCATCCAAACTCAGTACCCTGTCCCTGCCTTCTCCTCATATCCCTTGATCCCTTTAGCCTTAAGAAATATATCCAACTCCTTCTTGAATATATTTAACGAACTGGCCTCCACCGCCCTCTGTGGCAGAGAACTCCACAGGTTCACCACTCTCTGGGTGAAGAAATTCCTCCTCATCATAGTCCTAAATGACTTACCCCTTATCCTTAGACTATGACCCCTGGTTCTGGACTCCCCGGCCATCGGAAACATCCTTCCTGCATCTAGTCTGTCCAGGCCTGACAGAATTTTATAGGTTTCGATGAGATCCCCTCTCAATCTTCTAAACTCCAGTGAGTATAAGCCCAATCGACACAATCTCTCCTCATACGTCATTCCTGCCATCCCAGCTATCAGCCTGGTGAACCTTCGCTGCACTCCTTCCATGGCAAGAAAATCCTTCCTCAGATAAGGCGACCAAAACTGCACACAATACTCAAGGTGTGGTCTCACCAAGGCCCTGTACAACTGCAGCAAGACATCCTTGTTCCTGTACTCGAACCCTCTCGCTATGAAGGCCAACATACTATTTGTCTTCTTAACCGCCTGCTGCACCTGCATGCTTACCTTCAGCGACTGGTGCACAATAACACCCAGGTCTCTTTGCACTTCCCCTTCTCCCAATCTATTGCCATTCAAATAATAATCTGCCTTCCTGTTTTTGCCACCAAAGTGGATAACCTCACATTTATCCACATTATAGTACATTTGCCATGTTTCTGCCCAATCACTCAACCTGTGCAAATCCTACTGGAGTTTCCCGACATCCTCCTCGCAGCTTACCCTTCCACCCAGCTTTGTGTCGACTGCAAATTTGGAGATATTACATCCAATTCCCTCGTCCAGATCATTAATATATATTGTGAACAGCTGGGGTCTTAGGACCGATCCTTGCGGTACCCCACTAGTCACTGCCTGCCACTCGGAAAATGACCCGTTTATTCCAACACTTTGCTTTCTATCCGCCAACCAGTTCTCTATCCAAGTCAATACCTTGCCCCCAATCCCATGTGCCTTAATTTTGCACGCTAATCTCTTATGCGGGACCTTATCGAAAGCCTTCTGAAAGTCCAAATACACCACATCCACTGGTTCTCCCTTATCTATTTTACCAGTTACATCCTCAAAACATTCCAGTAGATTAGTCAAGCACGATTTACCTTTTGTAAATCCATGTTGACTTTGTCCGATTCTGTCACTGTTTTCCAAGTGCTCTGCTATTACATCTTTTATAATGGACTCTAGCATTTTCCCCACTACCGATGTCAGGCTCACCGGTCTATAATTCCCCGCTTTTTCTCTACCACCTTTTTTGAATAGTGGGGTAACATTAGCTACCCTCCAATCCATGGGTACTGTTCAAGAGTCTATCGAGTTCTGGAAGATGACCAGCAATGCATCTACTATCTCTAGGGCCAATTCCATAAGTACCCTAGGATGTAGATTATCAGGCCCTGGGGATTTATCAGCCTTCAATCCCGTCAACTTCCCCAACACCATTTCCCTACAAATACTGATTTCTTTCAGTTCTTCCCTCTCATTAGTCCCTATGTTCCCATCAAACACTCCCAGGGCAGGCACAGCACGGGTTAGATACAGAGTAAAGCTCCCTCCACACGGTCCCATCAAACCCACCCAGGGCAGGTACAGCACGGGTTCGATACAGAGTAAAGCTCCCTCTACACTGTCCATCAAACACTCCCAGGGCAGGTACAGCACGGGTTAGATACAGAGTAAAGCTCCCTCTACACTGTCCCATCAAACACTCCCAGGGCAGGTACAGCACGGGGTTAGATACAGAGTAAAGCTCCCTCGACACTGTCCCATCAAACACTCCCAGGGCAGGCACAGCACGGGTTAGATACAGAGTAAAGCTCCCTCGACACTGTCCCATCAAACACTCCCAGGGCAGGTACAGCACGGGTTAGATACAGAGTAAAGCTCCCTCTACACTGTCCATCAAACACTCCCAGGGCAGGTACAGCACGGGTTAGATACAGAGTAAAGCTCCCTCTACACTGTCCCATCAAACACTCCCAGGGCAGGTACAGCACGGGGTAGATACAGAGTAAAGCTCCCTCTACACTGTCCCATCAAACACTCCCAGGCCAGGTACAGCACGGGTTAGATACAGAGTAAAGCTCCCTCTACACTGTCCCATCAAACACTCCCAGGGCAGGTACAGCACGGGTTAGATACAGAGTAAAGCTCCCTCTACACTGCCCCATCAAACACTCCCAGGGCAGGTACAGCACGGGTTAGATACAGAGTAAAGCTCCCTCTACACTGTCCCATCAAACACTCCCAGGGCAGGAATAGCACGGGTTAGATACAGAGTAAAGCTCCCTCTACACTGCCCCATCAAACACTCCCAGGGCAGGTACAGCACGGGTTAGATACAGAGTAAAGCTCCCTCTACACTGTCCCATCAAACACTCCCAGGGCAGGTACAGCACGGGTTAGATACAGAGTAAAGCTCCCTCTACACTGTCCCATCAAACACTCCCAGGGCAGGTACAGCACGGGTTAGATACAGAGTAAAGCTCCCTCTACACTGTCCCATCAAACACTCCCAGGGCAGGTACAGCACGGGTTAGATACAGAGTAAAGCTCCCTCTACACTGTCCCATCAAACACTCCCAGGGCAGGTACAGCACGGGTTAGATACAGAGTAAAGCTCCCTCTACACTGTCCCATCAAACACTCCCAGGGCAGGCACAGCACGGGTTAGATACAGAGTAAAGCTCCCTCTACACTGTCCCATCAAACACTCCCAGGGCAGGCACAGCACGGGTTAGATACAGAGTAAAGCTCCCTCTACACTGTCCCATCAAACACTCCCAGGGCAGTTACAGCACGGGTTAGATACAGAGTAAAGCTCGCTCTACACTGTCCCATCAAACACTCCCAGGGCAGGTACAGCATGGGTTAGATACAGAGTAAAGCTCCCTCTACATTTGTGCGTGTGTTGCTCCAGGAACCTATCACAGAAGAGGCCATTGGGAGAAGATTGATGGCCGGGGAATTCAGTCAAGCCTGATTTGAAACTTCAGAGCTGGTACAAAAAAATGCTTGTGGTCATTTCTCAGGCGATGATCTCATAGTCTGACATAGGCTCAGTCTTCCTGTGGTTCTCTCAGAGTCGGGAAGAGATCGGAGCCAAGTCCTTGGTGTGGGCAGCTCATCCCGAAATAGAATGCGAAAGGAAGAGAGTCAAAGGAGGAACTGGTGAGCAGTCAGAGCGTCAGCGTGTGAGAGAGGCGATGAGCCAGAACTTGAGTCAGCGCGCTGGGGGAGGGGTTACCGAGTGACAGTGTGAGGGAGCTGGATTAACATCAGTAGAGATAGTCAGTAACACAGGGTGCTGGGGGAGGGGTTACCGAGTGACAGTGTGAGGGAGCTGGATTAACATCAGTAGAGATAGTCAGTAACACAGGGTGCTGGGGGAGGGGTTACCGAGTGACAGTGTGAGGGAGCTGGATTAACATCAGTAGAGATACAGTCAGTAACACAGGGTGCTGGGGGAGGGGTTACCGAGTGACAGTGTGAGGGAGCTGGATTAACATCAGTAGAGATAGTCAGTAACACAGGGTGCTGGGGGAGGGGTTACCGAGTGACAGTGTGAGGGAGCTGGATTAACATCAGTAGAGATACAGTCAGTAACACAGGGCGCTGGGGGAGGGGTTACTGAGTGACAGTGTGAGGGAGCTGGATTAACATCAGTAGAGATAGTCAGTAACACAGGGCGCTGGGGGAGGGGTTACTGAGTGACAGTGTGAGGGAGCTGGATTAACATCAGTAGAGATACAGTCAGTAACACAGGGCGCTGGGGGAGGGGTTACTGAGTGACAGTGTGAGGGAGCTGGATTAACATCAGTAGAGATACAGTCAGTAACACAGGGCGCTGGGGGAGGGCTTACTGAGTGACAGTGTGAGGGAGCTGGATTAACATCAGTAGAGATACAGTCAGTAACACAGGGCGCTGGGGGAGGGGTTACTGAGTGACAGTGTGAGGGAGCTGGATTAATATCAGTAGAGATACAGTCAGTAACACAGGGCGCTGGGGGAGGGGTTACTGAGTGACAGTGTGAGGGAGCTGGATTAACATCAGTAGAGATACAGTCAGTAACACAGGGCGCTGGGGGAGGGGTTACCGAGTGACAGTGTGAGGGAGCTGGATTAACATCAGTAGAGATACAGTCAGTAACACAGGGCGCTGGGGGAGGGGTTACCGAGTGACAGTGTGAGGGAGCTGGATTAACATCAGTAGAGATAGTCAGTAACACAGGGCGCTGGGGGAGGGGTTACCGAGTGACAGTGTGAGGGAGCTGGATTAACATCAGTAGAGATAGTCAGTAACACAGGGTGCTGGTGGAGGGGTTACTGAGTGACAGTGTGAGGGAGCTGGATTAACATCAGTAGAGATACAGTCAGTAACACAGGGCGCTGGGGGAGGGGTTACCGAGTGACAGTGTGAGGGAGCTGGATTAACATCAGTAGAGATACAGTCAGTAACACAGGGTGCTGGGGAGAGGGGTTACCGAGTGACAGTGTGAGGGAGCTGGATTAACATTAGTAGAGATACAGTCAGTAACACAGGGTGCTGGGGGAGGGGTTACCGAGTGACAGTGTGAGGGAGCTGGATTAATATCAGTAGAGATACAGTCAGTAACACAGGGCGCTGGGGGAGGGGTTACCGAGTGACAGTGTGAGGGAGCTGGATTAACATCAGTAGAGATACAGTCAGTAACACAGGGTGCTGGGGGAGGGGTTACCGAGTGACAGTGTGAGGGAGCTGGATTAACATCAGTAGAGATACAGTCAGTAACACAGGGCGCTGGGGGAGGGGTTACCGAGTGACAGTGTGAGGGAGCTGGATTAACATCAGTAGAGATACAGTCAGTAACACAGGGTGCTGGGGGAGGGGTTACTGAGTGACAGTGTGAGGGAGCTGGATTAACATCAGTAGAGATACAGACAGTAACACAGGGTGCTGGGGGAGGGATTACTGAGTGACAGTGTGAGGGAGCTGGATTAACATCAGTAGAGATACAGTCAGTAACACAGGGTGCTGGGGGAGGGGTTACTGAGTGACAGTGTGAGGGAGCTGGATTAACATCAGTAGAGATACAGTCAGTAACACAGGGCGCTGGGGGAGAGGTTACTGAGTGACAGTGTGAGGGAGCTGGATTAACATCAGTAGAGATACAGTCAGTAACACAGGGTGCTGGGGGAGGGGTTACTGAGTGACAGTGTGAGGGAGCTGGATTAACATCAGTAGAGATACAGTCAGTAACACAGGGTGCTGGGGGAGGGGTTACCGAGTGACAGTGTGAGGGAGCTGGATTAACATCAGTAGAGATACAGACAGTAACACAGGGCGCTGGGGGAGGGGTTACCGAGTGACAGTGTGAGGGAGCTGGATTAACATCAGTAGAGATACAGTCAGTAACACAGGGTGCTGGGGGAGGGGTTACTGAGTGACAGTGTGAGGGAGCTGGATTAACATCAGTAGAGATACAGTCAGTAACACAGGGTGCTGGGGGAGGGGTTACTGAGTGACAGTGTGAGGGAGCTGGATTAACATCAGTAGAGATACAGTCAGTAACACAGGGTGCTGGGGGAGGGGTTACCGAGTGACAGTGTGATGGAGCTGGATTAACATCAGTAGAGATACAGTCAGTAACACAGGGTGCTGGTGGAGGGGTTACTGAGTGACAGTGTGAGGGAGCTGGATTAACATCAGTAGAGATACAGACAGTAACACAGGGCGCTGGGGGAGGGGTTACCGAGTGACAGTGTGAGGGAGCTGGATTAACATCAGTAGAGATACAGTCAGTAACACAGGGTGCTGGGGGAGGGGTTACTGAGTGACAGTGTGAGGGAGCTGGATTAACATCAGTTGAGATACAGTCAGTAACACAGGGTGCTGGGGGAGGGGTTACTGAGTGACAGTGTGAGGGAGCTGGATTAACATCGGTAGAGATACAGACAGTAACACAGGGTGCTGGGGGAGAGATTACCGAGTGACAGTGTGAGGGAGCTGGATTAACATCGGTAGAGATACAGACAGTAACACAGGGTGCTGGGGGAGGGGTTACCGAGTGACAGTGTGAGGGAGCTGGATTAACATCAGTAGAGATACAGTCAGTAACACAGGGTGCTGGGGGAGGGGTTACTGAGTGACAGTGTGAGGGAGCTGGATTAACATCAGTAGAGATACAGTCAGTAACACAGGGTGCTGGGGGAGGGGTTACTGAGTGACAGTGTGAGGGAGCTGGATTAACATCAGTAGAGATACAGACAGTAACACAGGGTGCTGGGGGAGAGATTACCGAGTGACAGTGTGAGGGAGCTGGATTAACATCAGTAGAGATAGTCAGTAACACAGGGCGCTGGGGGAGGGGTTACCGAGTGACAGTGTGAGGGAGCTGGATTAACATCAGTAGAGATACAGTCAGTAACACAGGGTGCTGGGGGAGGGGTTACTGAGTGACAGTGTGAGGGAGCTGGATTAACATCAGTAGAGATACAGTCAGTAACACAGGGTGCTGGGGGAGGGATTACTGAGTGACAGTGTGAGGGAGCTGGATTAACATCAGTAGAGATACAGTCAGTAACACAGGGCGCTGGGGGAGGGGTTACTGAGTGACAGTGTGAGGGAGCTGGATTAACATCAGTAGAGATACAGTCAGTAACACAGGGCGCTGGGGGAGGGGTTACTGAGTGACAGTGTGAGGGAGCTGGATTGATATCAGTAGAGATACAGTCAGTAACACAGGGTGCTGGGGGAGGGGTTACTGAGTGACAGTGTGAGGGAGCTGGATTAACATCAGTAGAGATACAGTCAGTAACACAGGGCGCTGGGGGAGGGGTTACTGAGTGACAGTGTGAGGGAGCTGGATTAATATCAGTAGAGATGCAGTCAGTAACACAGGGTGCTGGGGGAGAGGGGTTACTGAGTGATAGTGTGAGGGAGCTGGATTATCAGTAGAGATACAGTCAGTAACACAGGGTGCTGGGGGAGGGGTTACTGAGTGACAGTGTGAGGGAGCTGGATTAACATCAGTAGAGATACAGTCAGTAACACAGGGTGCTGGGGGAGAGGGGTTACTGAGTGACAGTATATATTAATGATCTGGACAAGGGAACTAGATGTAATATCTTCAAGTTTGCAGACGACACAAAGCTGGGTGGGCGTGTGTGCTGTGAGGAGGATGCCGAGAAACTCCAGTATGATTTGGACAGGTTGGGTGATTGGGCAGAAGCATGGCAGATGCAATATAACGTGGATAAATGCGAGGTTATCCACTTTGGTGTCAAAAACAAGGAGGCAGATTATTATCTGAATGGCAATAGATTGGGAGAAGGGGAAGTGCAAAGAGACCTGGGTGTCCTTATATACCAGTCACTGAAGGTAAGCATGCAGGTGCAACAGGCGGTTAAGAAGGCAAATGATATGCTGGCCTTCGTAGCGAGAGGATTCGAGTACAGGAACAAGGATGTCTTGCTACAGTTGTACAGGGCCTTGGTGAGACCGCACCTTGAGTATTGTGTGCAGTTTTGGTCACCTTATCTGAGGAAGGACGTTCTTGCCATGGAAGTTGTGCAGCGAAGGTTCACCAGGCTGATAACCTGGGATGGCAGGAATGACGTATGAGGATAGATTGTGTCGATTGGGCTTATACTCACTGGAGTTAAGAAAATTGAGAGGGGATCTCATCGAAACCTATAAAATTCTGTCAGGCCTGGACAGACTAGATGCTGGAAGGATGTTCCCGATGATCGGGGAGTCCAGAACCAGGGGTCATAGTCTAAGGATAAGGGGTAGGACATTTAGGACTGAAATGAGGAGGAATTTCTTCACCCAGAGAGTGGTGAACCTGTGGAATTCTCTGCCACAGAGGGCGGTGGAGGCCAGTTCATTAAATATATTCAAGAAAGAGTTGGATATATTTCTTAAGGCTAAAGGGATCAAGGGATATGGGGAGAAGGCAGGGACAGGGTACTGAATTTGAATGATCAGCCATGATCTCATTGAATGGCAGAGCAGGCTCAAAGGGCCGAATGGCCTACTCCTGCTCCTATCTTCTATGTTTCTATGTTTACAGGAACAAGGATGTCTTCTTGCAGTTGTACAGGGCCTTGGTGAGACCAACCTTGAGTATTGTGTGCAGTTTTGGTCGCCTTATCTGAGGAAGGATGTTCTTGCCATGGAAGGAGTTAGGCGAAGATTCACCAGGCTGATACCTGGGATGGCAGGAATAACGTATGAGGAGAGATTGGGTCGATTGGGCTTATACTCACTGGAGTTTAGAAGAATGAGAGGGGATCTCATTGAAACTTATAAAATTCTAACAGGACTAGACAGACTAGATGCAGGAAGGATGTTCCCGATGGTCGGGGAGTCCAGAACCAGGGGTCACAGTCTAAGGATAAGGGGTAAGTCATTTAGAACAGCGATGAGGAGGAATTTCTTCACCCAGAGAGCGGTGAACCTGTGGAATTCTCTACCACAAAAGGCAGTAGAGGCCAATTCATTAAATATATTCAAGAAGGAGTTGGATATATATCTTAAGGCTAAAGGGATCAAGGGATATGGGGAGAAAGCAGGGACAGGGTACTGAATTTGGATGATCAGCCATGATCGCATTGAATGGCGGAGCAGGCTCGAGGGGCCAAATGGCCTACTCCTGCTCCTATCTTCTATGTTTCTATGGAGCTGGATTAACATCAGTAGAGATACAATCAGTAACACACGGCGCTGTGGGGAGGTATTACTGAGTGACTGAGGGAGCTGGATTAACATTGTGGTGTATGTAACCTGTTCCACCTTAAGAGAACTTAAGCCTGTTCCACCTTAAGAGATGTACTACTTTCTCTGGCTGCTGTATACGTAATACCGGTGGTGACCACACCGGTATATAAGCACTGTGTAGTAATATTGTATTCAGTATAGTCCCCACCTCCAACCAGTGAAGACCTGTTGAATTTACTCTTGTGGTCTGCGTAGTAATTATCACTATAACACACAGACTTAACAGTGGTGACGAGTCCGATTCTTACCCTGCGGCAGTTATTTCCACGGCGGCTTCGTCCACAGACAGGATGTCGAAGAGAGGTTTCCACCCTCATCACCCTACTGGAAGACACGTCGAGCGGCAGGCATCGAGAAACCGGAGTGCAGAAGACATCCTGACCTCGAAGCCTCCATCAGCGACTGTCAGCTTCTTCTTTCTACCTCGGTGGTGGGTAAGCCGGGCAGCGACGCGACAGAAAGTCAACCGCGTTGGCTGTACAGACGGGGCTGGGAAGATGGAGGAATAAGGGCGGTGACATCGATCGCGACCGGAGATAAGGGCCGGGCCGCTTTCGAGCGAGAGGCGCAGCGCGGGGACATCGATCGTGACCGGAGATAAGGGCCGCATTCAGGCTAAAAGGCGCAGCGTCTGGGGAAACTGAAGGCGCGAGAGCCGCGGTGAAGCGGAGACAGCGTCGAGGGACGGTTGAAGACCGCCAAGCGTGGGAAAACCGCCATTTTGTGGGCGGAGGACGACAAGAGCGGGAAGCCACCATCTTGGATAACATAAAAATACAATAAATTGCAACGATGCCTAAACATGGGAACATTAATACCTTTGATAGTGACATCGAAGATTGGGCTTTGTATGTAGAACGCATACAAAATTATTGTAAGGCAAATAAAATTCCTGATGCAGATAAAGCACTAACATTATTAAATTTAATGGGTGCGAAGACATACGGGCAATTGAAACACCTTGGCCTAGAAATTAGGTATAGCCCCGCCAGGTCTTTAGCGCCCGAAATTTAGCGCTCGGCCGGATTCCCGTAGCGCCCGCCTGAAATTCAGTTGCGCCGCCCCAACACGGAGGCGGGCGCTATTGGAGGGTTTGGCCGCCTCGTTTGGGGCGAAGAATGTCAGTTTCAGGCGTCCAGCTGCCGCTGCGGCACCCGATGTGCTGCGGCAGGCTGGGGTACTGCAGGCCTCCTCCTTCTCTTAAGGAGGAGCTGCCTGCAGCCGTGAGATCGCCGCTGGATTCCCCCGGCAAATGAGCCTGGCACCACGGCGAAGTGCCGGGCTCGCGGGAGTGACACACCAATGCCGCGGGGGGGTGGTGCAGGAGTCCGGGGAGGGAGGTGCGGCCAGGCGGCCGCCGGGAAAGCGGCCGGCCGCCCCTCCACCTTTATGCGCCGGCCTCTCGGAGCTGCAAGGCACCGTTTTGCAAACGCTGTTTGCGGCCGCCACGGGAGAGGCGGCCGCAACTGAATTTGGCGGTCGGACCGGAATTGCATTGGAACCGGGGCGCTGCGTACACCGATGACGTCATCGGTGCCAGCGCAGCGCCACCGGCTAACGTCGATGTTACGGGCCAACTGAATTTCGGGTGCGAAAAAGCTTCCGGCGCAAACCACTCTATAGCCCATAAGTGGGCGCAAACGCGACTGAATTTCTAGGCCCTTGTATCACCAGATGAACCGGCGGATAAGACGTTCGAGGAGATTGTTACTGTCCTGAAAAATCATCTAAACCCCACGCCGCTGATGCTAGCGGAACGATTTAAATTTTACGACAGAAGGCAGCTGCAGAATGAAAGCAATGCTGAATATTTGATGGAATTATGTAAGCTAGCAAAATATTGTCAGTTTGGAACGGGACTGACAGAGGCACTACGAGATAAATTTGTGTGTGGTTTATTTAAACAGGATACACAAAAGCGACTGCTCGAGGAGAATGAGCTGACGCTTGAGAAGGCGGTCACTATGGCAGCAGCACACGAAGCCGCAGCGAGAGGCACGGCAGTAATGCAGCTACGGTCACCGGAACTCGGTACAAACAAATTGGGTTCGAGTTCTGTCAAATGTTATTGTTGTGGAAAGACGACGCACGATCAGAACCAGTGTTGGTTTAAAAACCAAGAATGCAGAACGTGTGGCAGGCTTGGCCACATAGCTAAAGTATGCCAGTCAGGAAAGAAGACCAGCAACAAAAAGTCACCGCAAGGAAAATACGCAAAGGTACACAAGGTGACAAAGAACAGTTTGACCAAACAGAAGTCAGATTCAGACGCTAGCAGTAATGAACTGGATAGCTTAAGAGTACACAACGTTGGTAAGGATGCAGATCTCCAGACAATTTGGGTCACTCTTCAGATAGCAGGAGTCCAAGTAAAAATGGAATTGGACACTGGATCGGCATTGACGGTCATGAATAAGAAAGATTACAGAAGGTTATTCCAACATATTCCCCTACAGGATACGGAGATTATATTGAAAACATACACGGGGCAGAGAGTGTACCCCATCGGAAAAATAGAGGTAGAAGTGGTCCACAAGGGCGAAGAAAGCCAAGTAATGGACTTATATGTGCTACCTGAAGGAGGTCCACCACTACTAGGACGGGAGTGGATTAGGAAAATGAATATGGACTGGCAGTCCTTGAAGGCACTAACGGTAGATTCCGGGGAAACAGATGTCAAACCTAAACAATTATCCAGAATATTGGATGATGCTAAAGAGGTGTTCCAGCAGGGACTGGGAACACTGAGAGGAATTACGGCAAACATCAAGATTGATGAACATGCACAACCAAAATTTTTTAAAGCCAGACCGGTACCCTATGCAATACGACCTACTGTTGAAGCGGAACTGGAAGCACTAGAACGTTCAGGTGTACTGTCTAAGGTAGATTGGAGTGAGTGGGCTACGCCCATTGTTCCCGTTATGAAACGTCCTGCGAGCAACAAGCCAGGAGATCCAGGGAAGGTTCGCATCTGTGGAGATTTCAAAATCACCGTTAATCCGGTGCTTCACACGGTGCAGTATCCGCTTCCACGGATTGAGGATATTTTCGCTTCATTGTCTGGCGGGAAACACTTCACCAAGATAGACCTGGCGCAGGCATACTTGCAGATGGAGGTTGAGGAAGAGTCACGCCAATACCTCACGATCAACACGCATCGAGGGTTGTACTGGTACAATAGGCTGGTTTTTGGAGTGGCATCGGCTCCAGCAATTTGGCAGAGGGCCATAGAGCAGGTATTACAGGGAATTCCAGGCACACAATGTTACCTGGACGGTATTCTGATCACAGGTGATGGTGATGAACAACATCTCGCAAACTTGGAACTGGTGCTCAACAGACTGAAAGAGTATGGACTTAGAGTTAATCGGCAGAAATATGAGTTCTTTCAGAAGCGGATCTCGTACTGTGGCCATGTCATTGACCGGGAGGGGCTTCATAAGTCTCCTGACAAGATTGAGGCAGTTGTAAAGGCTCCCGCTCCGGAGAATGTCTCTCAGTTGAGGTCGTTTCTAGGATTAATTAACTATTACCATAAATTTCTGCCAAATCTATCCACGGTACTGCACCCGTTAAACGCCCTTTTACAGAAGGGGGTACCATGGGAATGGGGCGAAAACTGTAAGAAGGCATTTTGCAAAAGCAAAGAATTGATCACCTCAGAGGAAGTGTTGGCTCACTTCAACCCGACACTGCCTATTCGGTTGGCTTGTGATGCTTCTCCATATGGTATTGGGGCAGTACTCTCACCCAAGTTGCCAAATGGCACAGAAAGGCCAGTCGCGTTTGCATCCAGATCATTGACCTCCGCTGAGCGCAACTATGCGCAGATCGATAGGGAGGCTCTTAGCCTTGTATGGGGAGTGAAGAAGTTTAATCATTACCTGCAGGGCCAAAAAAATTCACACTTCTGACAGACCATCAACCGTTGGTATCCATTTTTAACCCTAAGAAGGGTGTTTCGGTGATGACAGCGCAGCGTCTCCAGAGATGGTCTCTTTTCCTAGGGGCACATCAATATCAAATAGAATTCAAAGGTACGAAAAAGCATGGCAATGCTGATGGGCTGTCGCGCCTGCCACTACCTGAAGAAGAAGACACGATGAAAGTTGACCCTGTTGAGTTATTTCATTCGACCATCATCGAGTGTTTACCAGTCACCAATGCAAGTATTGAAAGAGAAACCAGGAACGACCCGACACTGTCCAGAGTCTACGAGGTGACAGTGAAAGGATGGCCAACACGGGGTGATCCTCTGTTACCGGCATTTTCGGCAAGGCGAGACCAGAACCTCTCTGGCCACAGGGGATGTACCAGAGGACTGGAGAACAGCTAATGTAGTACCATTATTCAAGAAGGGTAGCAGGGATAAACCAGGAAATTACAGGCCAGTGAGTCTAACATCTGTGGTGGGGAAATTATTGGAAAAAATTCTGAGGGACAAAATTAATCTCCACTTGGAGAGGCAAGGATTAATCGGGGATAGTCAGCATGGCTTTGTCAAGGGTAAATCATGTCTGACAAATCTGATTGAATTTTTCGAGGGGGTGACTACGGGGGTGGATGAGGGAAATGCTGTGGATGTGGTTTACATGGACTTCAGTAAAGCTTTTGACAAAGTCCCGCACAGGAGACTGGTCAAGAAGGTAAGAGCCCATGGGATCCAGGGTGCCTTGGCGCGTTGGATCCTAAACTGGCTGAGTGGCAGGAGGCAGAGGGTGATGGTCGAAGGTTGCTTTTGTGACTGGAAGCCTGTGTCCAGTGGGGTACCTCAGGGATCGGTGCTGGGTCCCTTGTTGTTTGTGATCTACATAAATGATTTGGATGAGAATGTAAAAGGTATGATCAGTAAGTTCGCAGATGACACGAAAATTGGTGGGGTGGTAAATTGCGAGGAGGAAAGCCTCAGGCTACAGGACGATATAAACGGGTTGGCCAGATGGGCGGAAAAGTGGCAAATGGAATTTAACCCTGAAAAGTGCGAGGTGATGCATTTTGGACGGACAAATAAGGCAAGGGAATACACAATGAGTGGTAGGACCCTAGGAAGTACAGAGGGTCAGAGGGACCTTGGTGTACATGTACATAGATCCCTGAAGGCAGCGGAGCAGGTAGATAAGGTGGTTAAAAAGGCATATGGGATACTTGCCTTCATTAGCCGAGGCATAGAATATAAGAGCAGGGAGGTTATGATGGAGCTGTACAAAATGCTGGTGAGGCCACAGCTGGAGTACTGTGTGCAGTTCTGGTCGCCTCACTATAGGAAGGATGTGATTGCCTTGGCGAGGGTGCAGAGAAGATTCACCAGGATGTTACCTGGGATGGAGCGCCTCAGCTATGAAGAGAGGCTGGACAGGCTGGGGTTGTTTTCCTTGGAGCAGAGAAGGCTGAGGGGGGACCTGATTGAGGTGTACAAAATGATGAGGGGCATAGATAGGGTAGATAAAGAGGAACTTTTCCCCTTAGTGGGGGGGTCAATAACAAGGGGGCATAGATTCAGGGTAAGGGGCAAGAGATTTAGAGGGGAGTTGAGGAGGAACTTCTTCACCCAGAGGGTGGTTGGAATGTGGAATTCAATGCCTGAAAGGGTGGTAGAGGCAGGAACCCTCACAACATTCAAGAAGCATTTGGATGAGCACTTGAAATGCCATTGCATACAAGGCTATGGACCAAATGCTGGAAAATGGGATTAGACTGGACAGGGATGGATGGGCGGCGCAGACACGATGGGCCGAAGGGCCTCTTTCTGTGCTGTAAAACTCTATGACTCTATGACAGCTGTCCGTCTGCCATGGTACCTTGATGTACGGGACAAGAGTGATTATTCCTCCCAAGTTAAGGGAGAGAGTTTTAAACGAACTGCATGAAGGTCATCTGGGGGGGCGGGGGGGGGGGGGGAGTTAAAATGAAAAGTCTTGCTAGGGCTTATGTATGGTGGCCGGGTATTGACCAACAGATTGAGGAGTTAACGAAAAGCTGCGCTGGGTGCCAAAAAGTGCAAAATGCACCTCCGATAGCACCGCTACACCCATGGGAATGGCCTTCAGCCCCATGGCAACGCGTACACATTGACTTTGCTGGTCCATTCATGGACTCCATGTTCCTAATCGCGGTGGACGCACATTCCAAATGGCCAGAAGTCATCAAGATGAATACCACTACTTCAGAAAAGACAATTGCGATGTTAAGAACAATATTCACAAGGAACGGATTGCCAGAACAGATCTGTTCGGACAACGGACCACAGTTTGTATCGGAAGAATTCCGACAATTCTTAAAGAAGAATGGAGTAAAACATTATACCTCTGCCCCATATCATCCGGCGACAAACGGGTTGGCTGAAAGATTTGTCCAGACATTCAAAAAGGCTATTAAGGCCATGAACGATGATCAGATTCCACTGCAACACAAGGTCGACAAGTTCCTGATGTCATATCGAAACGCCGATCATGCAGTGACTAACCAAAGTCCTGCCATGATGTTTTATAACAGGAGGTTGCGGTCCAAGTTTGACTTGTTAAAACCAAATGTGCGGAGGGAAGTGGAAAACAAACAGTTTCGGCATATTAACAACAAGACCACTCGAACTTTCGACGTAGGACAACCAGTGTTGGCAAGGGGCTATGGAAACGAAAAATGGCAGTCCGGAACAATTCGGGCCAGACAAGGACCTCTGATGTACACAGTAGATATTGGTCATAATGTGATAAGGCGTCATGCGGATCAACTGGTAGAGTCGAGAGCAAGGGTCGAACCCATGGTTGTGACAGAGACAACTGTGGAAGACGTTAATGAACCTGAAGCATCTACCTCGGAAGGGAATGTACTTGATGATGATGACACCCAATACATTGGAAACCAAATAGAGGAGGCACCTCAACAACAAGAATCAGAGACTACTGAGAGGCGTTATCCAAGCCACATCAGAAAGCCTCCTGAGAGACTGAACCTTTGAACTGTTATACCTAAAGTTATATATGTTATGTTAAATGGGGATATGACTGTTAAGCTAAAAAGGGAGGATTGTGGTGTATGTAACCTATTCCACCTTAAGAGAACTTAAGCCTGTTCCACCTTAAGAGATGTACTACTTTCTCTGGCTGCTGTATACGTAATACCGGTGGTGACCACACCGGTATATAAGCACTGTGTAGTAATATTGTATTCAGTATAGTCCCTACCTCCAACCAGTAAAGACCTGTTGAATTTACTCTTGTAGTCTGTAGTAATTATCACTATAACACACAGACTTAACAAACATCAGTAGAGATAGTCAGTAACACAGGGTGCTGGGGGAGGGGTTACTGAGTGACAGTGTGAGGGAGCTGGATTAACATTAGTAGAGATACAGTCAGTAACACAGGGTGCTGGGGGAGGGATTACTGAGTGACAGTGTGAGGGAGCTGGATTAACATTAGTAGAGATACAGTCAGTAACACAGGGCGCTGGAGGAGGGGTCACTCTACAATCTCTCCATCCCCCACATCTTCCCAATGCCCTCGATTTTCCCCCCTCTACACACGACATCCCTGAATCACAGCTACCCGTCTTTCTGATGTACCCCACTCCCTGTCACGCCATTTCCCTTAAACTCCCCTCACCCACCTTCACCGCCATCCCACCTCTTCCCAGGAACCCATCCAACTGTCACATGATCCCAATCATTCTGCCTTTAAAGCCATTTCCCCCCGCCCCCGGCAACTATCCCCACAACTTGATTCTCCTCTCCGCCCCAATAGCATGTGTCCGAGGTTGCACCCTCTTCTCTTTGCTCCCCCCTCCCCCGGATTCTGGGAAAACCCACACTAGTGGTTTACAAGATCCACCGTACCTCGCTTCGCAAGGAAAGTGGCTCCGCTTTTCCTGAACCTGTTGCTCAGAATCTCGCTGCCTGGTCCCTGGAATCCAGGCAGCAGCCAAAAAGCCTGCTGGTGAGGCGCAGAACTTGAAACAGGCCTCAAAGACAGAGAGAGACAGACAAAAAAAAAGATTTGTATGCATACAGTGCCTTTCACAACCGCAGGCCAACCCAAAGCGCTTTACAGCAGATGAAGTACTGTTTGAGGTGTTGTCACTGTTGTATTGTAGGAAACAAGGCAGCCAATTTGTGCACAGCAAGATCCCACAAACAATAATGTGATAATGACCAGATAAACTGGTTTTTTTTCCTAAAAGTGATATTCGTTGAGGGATAAATCTTGGCCCCAAGACAAACGCCCCTGTTCTGCTTCGAAAAAGCAGCCGTGGGATCTTTTACATCCCACCCGAGAGGATAGACAGGGACTCTGTTTAACATCTCATCCGAAAGATGGCCCCTCCAACAGTGCGGCGCCCTCCTAGTACTGCCCCGCCAGTGCGGTGCTCCTTCAGTACTGACCCGCCGACACTGCGGAGCTCCCTCAGTACTGCCCCTCCGACAGTGCGGCGCTCCCTCAGTACTGCCCCTCCGACAGTGCGGCGCTCCCTCAGTACTGCCCCTCCGACAGTACAGCACTCCCTCGGTACTGCCCCGACAGTGCAGCACTCCCTCAGTACTGACCCTTCGACAGTGCAGTCCTCCCTCAGTACTGCCCCTACGACAGTGCAGTCCTCCCTCAGTACTGCCACTCCGACAGGGCAGCACTCCCTCAGTACTGCCCCTCCGACAGTGCAGCCCTCCCTCAGTACTGCCCCTCCGACAGTGCAGCGCTCCCTCAGTACTGCCCCTCCGTCAGTGCAGCGCTCCCTCAGTACTGCCCCTCCGACAGTGCAGCGCTCCCTCAGCACTGCCCCTCCGTCAGTGCAGCGCTCTCTCAGTACCGGATCTCCAACAGTGCAGCGCTCCCTCAGTACCGGATCTCCGACAGTGCAGCGCTCCCTCAGTACTGCCCCTCCGACAGTGCAGCGCTCCCTCAGTACTGCCCCTCCGACAGTGCAGCCCTCCCTCAGTACTGCCCCTCCGACAGTGCAGCCCTCCCTCAGTACTGCCCCTCCGACAGTGCAGCGCTCCCTCAGCACTGCCCCTCCGTCAGTGCAGCGCTCTCTCAGTACCGGATCTCCAACAGTGCAGCGCTCTCTCAGTACCGGATCTCCAACAGTGCAGCGCTCCCTCAGTACCGGATCTCCAACAGTGCAGCGCTCCCTCAGTACCGGATCTCCAACAGTGCAGCGCTCCTCAGTACTGCTTTGTGGAGTGAGGGCTGGATTATGGCCTCAAACCCACGACCTTCTGACTGAGGAGGTGAGAGCCAAAACCACTGAGCCATAGCCGACACAGACCAGGCCATCGAACGGTCTTGGCCGATTCACAGAGCACAACCAATCGCCAATGGAATATTTTATTGTATAGTCATTTAAATTAAAGCTGACACGGGATGTCCATGTAGGGACCAAACACTCCTGTCCTCGATACACCAAGAGCAGCTCAAATACGCCACCACCCAGCTCACACATGGACCTCGTGATCATCAGCAATCGCCCTGTCTCAAGGAGCCAGCATCATCAGATGGATATTATCGAGGGCTGGGGGGAGTGGGCTGTTAATCCGCCACCATTTCCTTGGCTTCAGTTCTCTTCAGCCCCGGATTCCAGATCGGAGTGTTCTACTACTGAAAGTGAAGATAAATACCCGTCAAAACTCCAGCAACCAGGTCCCGGAAAAGGAGCAACACTTCCAATATTGAGTTGGCAGAGTCTAATGCACTCAAAGGGATATGAGGGGAATGGTGAGGAGGTGGGGGTTGAGGGGAATGGTGAGGAGGTGGGGGTTGAGGGGAATGGTGAGGAGGTGGGGGTTGAGGGGAATGGTGAGGAGGTGGGGGTTGAGGGGAATGGTGAGGAGGTGGGGGTTGAGGGGAATGGTGAGGAGGTGGGGGCTGAGGGGAATGGTGAGGAGATAAAAAAAGGTGGGGGGGGATGAGGGATATGGTGAGAAGGTGGGGTTGGGGAGAAGGTGGGATTGAGCGATATGGGGGAGAAGGTGGGATTGAGCGATATGGGGAGAAGGCGGGGTTGGGGAGAAGGCGGGATTGGGGAGAAGGCGGGATTGAGCGATATGGGGAGAAGGTGGGGTTGGGGAGAAGGTGGGGAGGCGGGAGAGAGCGATATGGTGAGAGGGTGGGGAGGTGGGAGTGAGCGATATGGGGAGAAGGTGGGGTTGGGGAGGCGGGAGTGAGCGATATGGGGTTGGGGAGAAGGTGGGGAGGTGGAGTGAGCGATATGGGGAGAAGGTGGGGTTGGGGAGAAGGTGGGGAGGCGGGAGAGAGCGATATGGTGAGAGGGTGGGGAGGTGGGAGTGAGCGATATGGGGAGAAGGTGGGGTTGGGGAGGCGGGAGTGAGCGATATGGGGTTGGGGAGAAGGTGGGGAGGTGGAGTGAGCGATATGGGGAGAAGGTGGGTTGGGGAGAAGGTGGGGAGGCGGGAGTGAGCGATATGGGGAGAAGGTGGGGTTGGGGAGAAGGTGGGGAGGCGGGAGTGAGGGATATGGGGAGAAGGTGGGGTTGGGGAGAAGGTGGGGAGGCGGGAGTGAGGGATATGGGGAGAAGGTGGGGTTGGGGAGAAGGTGGGGAGGCGGGAGTGAGCGATATGGGGAGAAGGTGGGGTTGGGGAGAGGTGGGGAGGCGGGAGTGAGGGATATGGCGGGGGAAGGTGGGGTTGGGGAGAAGGTGGGGAGGTGGAGTGAGCGATATGGGGAGAAGGTGGGGTTGGGGAGAAGGTGGGGAGGCGGGAGTGAGGGATATGGGGGGGAAGGTGGGGTTGGGGAGAAGGTGGGGAGGTGGAGTGAGCGATATGGGGAGAAGGTGGGGTTGGGGAGAAGGCGGGAGTGAGCGATATGGGGGAGAAGGTGGGGTTGGGGAGAAGGTGGGATTGAGCGATATGGGGAGAAGGCGGGGTTGGGGAGAAGGTGGGATTGGGGAGAAGGCAGGATTGAGCGATATGGGGAGAAGGTGGGGTTGGGGAGAAGGTGGGGAGGCGGGAGAGAGCGATATGGTGAGAGGGTGGGGAGGTGGGAGTGAGCGATATGGGGAGAAGGTGGGGTTGGGGAGGCGGGAGTGAGCGATATGGGGTTGGGGAGAAGGTGGGGAGGTGGAGTGAGCGATATGGGGAGAAGGTGGGGAGGCGGGAGTGAGCGATATGGTGAGAAGGTGGGGAGGTGGAGTGAGCGATATGGGGAGAAGGTGGGGTTGGGGAGAAGGCGGGGTTGGGGAGAAGGCGGGATTGAGCGATACGGGGAGAAGGTGGGGTTGGGGAGAAGGTGGGGAGGCGGGAGTGAGGGATATGGGGGGGGGGAAGGTGGGGTGGGGGGGGGGAAGAAGGTGGGGAGGTGGAGTGAGCGATATGGGGAGAAGGTGGGGTTGGGGAGAAGGTGGGGAGGCGGGAGTGAGCGATATGGGGGGGGAGGGGGAAGGTGGGGTTGGGGAGAAGGTGGGGAGGCGGGAGTGAGCGATATGGGGAGAAGGTGGGGAGGTGGAGTGAGCGATATGGGGTTGGGGAGAAGGTGGGGAGGTGGAGTGAGCGATATGGGGAGAAGGTGGGGTTGGGGAGAAGGTGGGGAGGCGGGAGTGAGGGATATGGGGGGAAGGTGGGGTTGGGGAGAAGGTGGGGAGGTGGAGTGAGCGATATGGGGAGAAGGTGGGGTTGGGGAGAAGGTGGGAGTGAGTGATATGGGGAGAAGGTGGGGTTGGGGAGGAGGTGGGGAGGCGGGAGTGAGCGATACGGGGAGAAGGTGGGGTTGGGGAGAAGGTGGGAGTGAGCGATATGGGGAGAAGGTGGGGTTGGGGAGAAGGTGGGGAGGTGGAGTGAGCGATATGGGGAGAAGGTGGGGTTGGGGAGAAGGTGGGGAGGCGGGAGTGAGCGATATGGGAGAAAGTGGGGTTGTGGAGAAGGTGGGGAGGTGGAGAGAGCGATATGGGGAGAAGGTGGGGTTGGGGAGAAGGTGGGGAGGTGGAGTGAGCGATATGGGGAGAAGGTGGGGTTGGGGAGAAGGAGTGAGCGATATGGGGAGAAGGTGGGGTTGGGGAGAAGGTGGGGAGGTGGAGTGAGCGATATGAGAAGGTGGGGTTGTGGAGAAGGTGGGGAGGTGGATTGAGCGATATGGGAAGGTGGTGGGGTTGGGGAGAAGGTGGGGAGGCGGGAGTGAGCGATATGGGGGGGGAAGGTGGGGTTGGGGAGAAGGTGGGGAGGTGGAGTGAGCGATATGGGGAGAAGGTGGGGTTGTGGAGAAGGTGGCAGTGAGCGATATGGGGAGAAGGTGGGGAGGCGGGAGTGAGCGATATGAGAAGGTGGGGTTGTGGAGAAGGTGGGGAGGTGGATTGAGCGATATGGGAAGAAGGTGGGGTTGGGAAGAAGGTGGGGAGGTGGGAGTGAGCGATATGGGGAGAAGGTGGGGTTGGGGAGAAGGTGGGGAGGTGGGAGTGAGCGATATGGGGAGAAGGTGGGGTTGGGGAGAAGGTGGGGAGGCGGGAGTGAGCGATATGGGGGGGGAAGGTGGGGTTGGGGAGAAGGTGGGGAGGTGGAGTGAGCGATATGGGGGGGGGAAGGTGGGGTTGGGGAGAAGGTGGGGAGGTGGAGTGAGCGATATGGGGAGAAGGTGGGGTTGTGGAGAAGGTGGCAGTGAGCGATATGGGGAGAAGGTGGGGTTGGGGAGAAGGTGGGGAGGCGGGAGTGAGCGATATGGGGGGGGGAAGGTGGGGTTGGGGAGAAGGTGGGGAGGTGGAGTGAGCGATATGGGGAGAAGGTGGGGTTGTGGAGAAGGTGGCAGTGAGCGATATGGGGAGAAGGTGGGGTTGGGGAGAAGGTGGGGAGGCGGGAGTGAGCGATATGGGAAGGAGGTGGGGTTGGGGAGAAGGTGGGGAGGCGGGAGTGAACGATATGGGAAGAAGGTGGGGTTGGGGAGAAGGTGGGGAGGCGGGAGTGAGCGATATGAGAAGATGGGGTTGGGGAGAAGGTGGGGAGGCGGGAGTGAGCGATATGGGAAGAAGGTGGGGTTGGGGAGAAGGTGGGGAGGCGGGAGTGAGCGATATGGGGAGAAGGTGGGGTTGGGGAGAAGGTGGGGAGGCAGGAGTGAGCGATATGAGAAGGTGGGGTTGGGGAGAAGGTGGGGAGGCGGGAGTGAGCGATATGAGAAGATGGGGTTGGGGAGAAGGTGGGGAGGCGGGAGTGAGCGATATGGGGAGAAGGTGGGGTTGGGGAGAAGGTGGGGAGGTGGAGTGAGGGATACGGAGAGAACTCGCGATTGATCCAATGACCTTTTCTAGTTCTAGAACTTCCCTACAAAACTCTCACCCACCCAGTAGTGACGGGAATTGTCTTTTTTGTTTTAAATTCATTCATGAGATGGGCATTTATTGCCCATCCCTAATTGTACTCGAGACGATGGAGGTGTGTCGCCGCCATGATACATCTTTGTAGCGGTTTGGTGCAACTGAGTGACTCTCTGGGCCAGAGGGCACTGAAGAGTCAATCACGTTGCTATGGGTCTGGACTCACATGTAGGCCAGACCGGGTAGGGACAGCAGATGTCCTTCCCTAAAGGGACATTAGTGAACCAGATGGGTTTTTACAAATATCTGATCGCTTCATGGTCACCATTACCGACATGAGCTTTTTGTTCCAGATTTATTTAATTAACTGAATTTAAATTTCCCAGCTGCCTTGGTGGGATTTGAACTCGTGTACATGATGTCTCCGGATCATTAATCCAGGCCTCTGGATTACTAGTCCAGTAACATAACCACTGCGCTACCGTTCCCCTGTCTAGCTGGATTGGGTGGTGGAAGGGGAAAGTGCCCCAGTAAGAGATACTTACGGTACAGGTACTGGCCGCTGATGTAAACAGGGCCGGAGCCAGCCAGGAGGTTGAATGTAACGGGGGGAGTGCAGTCTATTCCATCAATACTCACCTGGAACAGAGGGAGAGACAACATCTAAACACCAGCATGGCAGCCACACAGACCCCATACGCTGGGAAACACTCCATTCTTCATGAACCATCCAATCCATCTCCTATGCCCAGCCATCTCATCCCTCCCCCAAAGCACAGGTTAGATACAGAGTAAATCTCCCTCTACACTGTCCCAATCACTCCCAGGGCAGGTACAGTACAGGTTAGATACAGAGTAAAGCTCCCTCGACACTGTCCCATCAAACACTCCCAGGGCAGGTACAGCACGGGTTAGGTACAGAGTAAAGCTCCCTCTACACTGTCCCATCAAACACTCCCAGGGCAGGTACAGTACGGGTTAGATACAGAGTAAAGCTCCCTCTACACTGTCCCATCACACACTCCCAGGGCAGGTACAGCATGGGTTAGATACAGAGGAAAGCTCCCTCTACACTGTCCCATCAAACACACCCAGGGCAGGTACAGCACGGGTTAGATACAGAGTAAAGCTCCCTTTACACTGTCCCATCAAACACTCCCAGGGCAGGTACAGCACGGGTTAGATACAGAGTAAAGCTCCCTTTACACTGCTCCGCTGTAATTCTGACCTGAACAGCTCCCTCGATTGCTGGTGTGATATTTTCTATTTCCCAAAAAATCAACATCCAGTCACTCTCATCTACGGTCCAATTTCATATTAAATTATAACATAGCAAAATTTGGAAAAAAGGCATTGTCATATTCCTTTCACATGATGGGAGGCTTAAAGGCAGAGAGAGAGAGAGAGAGTGTGAGGGGAAACCTTCATCAACCTCTGCCTGGGCTGGATTGACACCAAGATCCAGAGGGTTAAAGGTTTCGGGCTCGGGTGAGACCACACCTGGAGTACTGTGTACAGTATTGGTCTCCTTACCTAAGGAAGGATATACTTGCCTTACAGGAGGTGTAACGAAGGTTCACTAGACTGATTCCTGGGATGAGGGGGTTGTCCTATGAGGAGAGACTGAGTAAAAGTGTGGACATGATGATGAACCTGTATAAAACACTGGTTCAGCCCCAACTGGAGTATTGTGTCCAATTCTGGGCACCGCACTTTATGAAGGATGGGAAGGCCTTAGAGAGGGTGCAGAATAGATTAACAGGATTGATTCCAGGAATGAGGGACTTCAGTCACGTGGAGAAGCTGGGGTGCTTCTCCTTGGAGCAGAGAAGGCTGAGAGGAGATTTGATGGAGGTGTTCAAAATCATGAGGGGTCTGGACAGAGTAGATAGAGAGAAACTGTTCCCATTGGCGGAAGGGTCGAGAACCAGAGGACACAGATTTAAGATGATTGGCAGAAGAACCAAAGGCGACACGAGGAAAAACTTTTTTTATGCAGCGAGTGGTTAGGATCTGGAACGCACTGCCTGAGAGGGTGGTGGAGGCAGATTCAATCACCGCTTTCAAAAGGGAGTTGGAGAAGTACCTGAAGTAAAGAAATGTGCAGGGTTACGGGGAAAGGGCGGGGAGTGGGACTCGCTGAAGTGGTCTTGCAGAGAGCCGGCACGGGCTCGATGGGCCGAATGGCCTCCTTCTGTGCTGTAACCATTCTATGGGGGGGAAAAAATTGGGTTGATCTGCGCCTCTCGTTAACGCCCCCAGGGGGCGCAAATCCTCTAGCGCCCAGGCACGGCGCCGCTAATGCCTCCCGCGAAATTCAGCATCGGCAGACGATATGTCCTTGTGCACCAGTCGCTGAAGGTAAGCATGCAGGTGCAGCAGGCGGTTAAGAAGGCAAATGGTATGTTGGCCTTCGTAGCGAGAGGGTTCGAGTACAGGAGCAAGGATGTCTTGCTGCAGCTGTACAGGGCCTTGGTCAGACCACACCTTGAGTATTGTGTGCAGTTTTGGTCGCCTTATCTGAGGAAGGATGTTCTTGCCATGGAGGGAGTGCAGCGAAGATTCACCAGACTGATACCTGGGATGGCAGGAATGACGTATGAGGAGAGATTGGGTCGATTGGGCTTATACTCGCTGGAGTTTAGAAGAATGAGAGGGGATCTCATTGAAACTTATAAAATTCTAACAGGACTAGGCAGACTAGATGCAGGAAGGATATTCCCGATGGTGGGGGAGTCCAGAACCAGGGGTCACAGTCTAAGGATAAGAGGTAAGTCATATAGGACTGAAATGAGGAGGAATTTCTTCACCCAGAGAGTGGTGAACCTGTGGAATTCTCTACCACAGAAGGCGGTGGAGGCAAGTTCATTAAATATATTCAAGAAGGAGTTGGATATATTTCTTAGGCTAAAGGGATCAAGGGGTATGGGGAGAAGGCAGGGACAGGGAACTGAATTTGAATGATCAGCCATGATCTCATTAAATGGCAGAACAGGCTCGAGGTGCCGAATGGCCTACTCCTGCTCCTATCTTCTATGTTTCTATGTGATATTCAGTTGCAGCGCCCCAGGAAGGAGGTGGAGCGCTTCCAGTAGTGCCCCACCTCCTGCTTGGGGCGCTACCTCTCAATTTCACACGGGTGAAAGGGGCGACACCAAATTTTTCCACCGCATGATTCTAAAATAGGCCTACATTCGCTGTAGTTTAGAATAAGAGGTGAGCTCATTGAAAGATCAGAGGCTTGACAGGGCAGATGCAGGGAGGATGTTTCCCCTGGCTGGGGAGTCTAGAACCAGGGCTCACAGTCTCAGAATAAGAGGTCGGCCACTGAGGACTGAGATGAGGAGAAATGTCTTCACTCGGAGGGTGGTGAATCTTTGGAATTCTCTACCCCAGAGGGCTGTGGAGGCTCAGTCGTTGAGTATATTCAAGACACAGATCAATAGGTTTTTTGATATTAAGGGAATCGAGGGATATGGGGATAGTGCAGAAAGGTGGAGATGAGGAAGATCAGCCATGATCTCATTGAATGGTGGAGCAGGCTCGAGGGACCGAATGGCCGACTCCTGCTCCTAATCTTATGTTCTGATGATAGTGTCTGACTCAGTCCCTTATCAGAGAGAAAAAACCTTCACACACCGCCCCCCCCCGCCTGTCTGAGGGGCTGGATTTGACCACAAGTCCCAAAGGATGAAAGGTCACACAAGCTATTCCATCGGTTTGAAGTCTCCAGAGAGACTTTGCGATGTGCCACACAGGAAGGCCGGTGTCTCTGGGACAGTCACTGACCATGGGCAACACGGAGCGCTGGAGACAGGCAATCGGGATCGGCTTGTTCCCGCTGGAGTTTTTGGAGCTGAGAGTCACGATGTTCAACTCATCCTTGGAATCGGCTCCCAGACACACCTGGGGAAGGAGAAAGAGAACAGTTCACCCTTGTCTGCACGCTCCGTGGTTCTAACTGCCCTATAGGCAGAGTCCGACATCCACCAAATAAGGTTGAGTCAGTTAGAGCGCACAGGAGGCCATTCAGCCCATTGTGTCCATGCCAGCTATTTGCTATAGCAATCCCACACTAATCCCACTGTCCCGCTCTCTTCCATAACCCTGTACCAATCCCACTGTCCCGCTCTCTCCCCGTAACCCTGTACCAATCCCACACTCTCCCCATAGCCCTGTACCAATCCCACTGCCATGCTCTCTTCCATAACCCTGTACCAATCCCACTGTCCCGCTCTCTCCCCGTAACCCTGTACCAATCCCACACTCCCCATAGCCCTGTACCAATCCCACTACCCCATTCTCTCACCATAGCCCTGTACCAATCCCTCACTCACGCCATAGCCCTGTACCAATCCCACTGTCCCGCTCTCTCCCCGTAACCCTGTACCAATCCCACTACCCTGTTCTCTCCCTATAGCCCTGTACCAATCCCACTACCCTGTTCTCTCCCCATAGCCCTGCGCCAATCCCACTGTTCCACTCTCTCCCCATAGCCCTGCACCAATCCCAGTTCCACTCTCTCCCCATAACCCTGTACCAATCCCACTCTCTCCCCATAGCCCTGTACCAGTCCCACTGCCCCACTCTCTCCCCATAGCCTTGTACCAATCCCACTGCCCCACACTCTCCCCATAGCCTTGTACCAATCAGACTATCCCATTCTCTCCCCATAGCCTTGTATCAATCCCATTTCCCCGGTCTGAAGGGATATTTACTAGTCCTAGCCCCTTTGGGGCTATTCCGGATCAGGCGTATTTCTCAGACGTTCACTTTCAACTGAAGTTTGAGGTAGCCAAATCCTAAAGACACTTAATTGGGTCTAAAGGTCTGGGCTATCTCTCCCTAAAGGAAAGGAACAACCCGAGAATGTTACCATCCTTCAGATAGTGCTTTTAATAAGTTTAGCTAGACTGTAACGTCCCAGATATTGAGGGTCCGGAGAACTCCTTCAGAATTCTATAACTCTTCACCAAAGAGTGTACAGAGATTGAGTTCACGAGTTATTGATAAAGACTGGAGACAATTCTAAAAATAGATATTTATTAAAAGAACCAACATGCAATTTACAGTTGGTGAATCAGTCTATCGCAACGTTAACAGTTCTAAAAAGAGAAAAAATGATCTTTTTAAACAGAGAATCTTACTTTTAAATCTTAACTTCACTACAGTATTACAGTTCTTAAAGTTTCCTATACAGGATATCCACCAATATCAAATACCTTTGATCCCCAAGGTACAAAGAGTTGAAGACCACAGAGCCGCCTCTGTAGCCGAGAATAAAGCGACTCTGATATCCCATTTGAAATTTCAATATTTATACCCTTTTCCAGTTGTATTTCCTTTAAGGTTTTCTGCTGATGCAAGTTAATTATCCCTATTCATCTTTCTGCTGACCTCTGCAATTCTTACTGCTACATCAGCTTGTAATATTCCTGAATTTTGTCTTTCTCCAGGTGTTCTGGGTTAACCATATAAAAAGTGTGAAGGGCAGGTGTTCCTTATCTTATGTGCCATCTTTACGAAGTTTAAATTAAAACACCTTATCCAGGGTGAACCATTGTTTTTGTTCCCAAAAGTCAGCCTGTTGGGAGCCTTTAACCTTCTGTTTCAATAAGGTTATTTATTCAGGGTCAACAACCATCTTATCTCAATAGCCAGAATTCTTTCATAGCTATTTCACAGTTAGGTTTTTAAATTTCAAAACCCAGTTTGTCATGCTTTAAAGAATTTATAAAAGGTAAAGATCCTTATATAGTATATTCCTTCACAGGTCTCTTTCCCCCCACAGCCCTGTACCAATCTCACTCACTCCCCATAGCCCTGTACCAATCTCACTCATGCCCCACAGCTCTGAACCAATCCCACTCACTCCCCATAGCCCTGTACCAATCCCACTGCTCTGCTCTGCTCTCTCCCCATAGCCCTGTACCAATCTCACTCACTCCCCATAGCCCTGTACCAATCCCACTCACTCCCCATAGCCCTGTACCAATCCCACTCACTCCCCATAGCCCTGTACCAATCCCACTCACTCCCCATAGCCCTGTACCAATCTCACTCACTCCCCACAGCTCTGTACCAATCTCACTCACTCCCCATAGCCCTGTACCAATCCCACTCTCCCCATAGCCCTGTACCAATCTCACTCACTCCCCACAGCTCTGTACCAATCTCACTCACTCCCCATAGCCCTGTACCAATCTCACTCACTCCCCATAGCCCTGTACCAATCCCACCCTCCCCATAGCCCTGTACCAATCTCACTCTCTCCCCATAGCCCTGTACCAATCCCACTCTCCCCATAGCCCTGTACCAATCCCACTCTCTCCCAATAGCCCTGTACCAATCTCACTCACTCCCCATCGCCCTGTACCAATTGCACTCTCTCCCCATAGGCCTGTACCAATCTCACTCACTCCCCATAGCCCTGTACCAATCCCACTCTCTCCCCATAGCCCTGTACCAATCCCACTCTCTCCCCATAGCCCTGTACCAATCCCACTCTCTCCCCATAGCCCTGTACCAATCCCACTCTCTCCCAATAGCCCTGTACCAATCTCACTCACTCCCCATCGCCCTGTACCAATCGCACTCTCTCCCCATAGGCCTGTACCAATCTCACTCACTCCCCATAGCCCTGTACCAATCCCACTCTCTCCCCATAGCCCTGTACCAATCCCACTCACTCCCCATAGCCCTGTACCAATCCCACTCTCTCCCCATAGCCCTGTACCAATCCCACTCTCTCCCCATAGCCCTGTACCAATCCCACTCTCCCCATAGCCCTGTACCAATCCCACTCTCCCCATAGCCCTGTACCAATCCCACTCTCCCCATAGCCCTGTACCAATCCCACTCTCCCCATAGCCCTGTACCAATCCCACTTCCCCAGTCTCTCCCCATAGCCCTGGATATATCCCACTTCCCTGATCTCCCCCCACCCCCATAGCCCTGTACCAATCCCACTGCTCTGCTCTCTCCCCATAGCCCTGTATCAATCCCACTTCCCCAGTCCCCCCCCCACACCAATCCCACTCTCTCCCCATAGCCATGTACCAATCCTACTGTCGCTCTCCCTATAACCCTGTACCAATCCCACTCTCTCCCTATAACCCTGTACCAATCCCACTCTCTCCCCATAGCCCTGTATCAATCTCACTTCCCCGATCTCTCCCCATAGCCCTGTATCAGCCCCATACCAATCCCACTGCCCTGCTCGAGAGGACACCTTCATCTCCTCTGTCCGAGGCTGGATTTGACCCTAGCTGCCAGAGGGTGACAGGTCAATGTCTGACCCCGCGTCCCCCATCATAGAGTCATAGAGTTTTACAGCACAGAAAGAGGCCCTTCGGCCCATCGTGTCTGCGCCGCCCATCCATCCCTGTCCAGTCTAATCCCATTTTCCAGCATTTGGTCCGTAGCCTTGTATGCAATGGCATTTCAAGTGCTCATCCAAATGCTTCTTGAATCTTGTGAGGGTTCCTGCCTCTACCACCCTTTTAGGCATTGAGTTCCACATTCCAACCACCCTCTGGGTGAAAAAGTTCCTCCTCACATCCCCTCTAAATCTCCTGCCCCTTACCCTGAATCTATGCCCCCTTGTTATTGACCCCCCTACTGAGGGGAAAAGTTCCTCTTTATCTACCCTATCTATGCCCCTCATTATTTTGTACACCTCAATCAGGTCCCCCCTCAGCCTTCTTTGCTCCAAGGAAAACAACCCCAGCCTGTCCAGTCCCTCTTCATAGCTGAGGCGCTCCATCCCAGGTAACATCCTGGTGAATCTTCTCTGCACCCTCTCCAAAGCAATCACATCCTTCCTATAGTGAGGCGACCAGAACTGCACACAGTACTCCAGCTGTGGCCTCACCAGCGTTTTGTACAGCTCCATCATAACCTCCCTGCTCTTATATTCTATGCCTCTGCTAATGAAGGCAAATATCCCATATGCCTTTTTAACCACCTTATCTACCTGTTCCGCTGCCTTCAGGGATCTATGTACATGTACACCAAGGTCCCTCTGACCCTCTGTACTTCCTAGGGTCCTACCACTCATTGTGTATTCCCTTGCCTTATTTGTCCATCCAAAATGCATCACCTCGCACTTTTCAGGGTTAAATTCCATTTGCCACTTTTCCGCCCATCTGACCAACCCGTTTATATCGTCCTGTAGCCTGAGGCTTTCCTCCTCGCAATTTACCACCCCACCAATTTTCGTGTCATCTGCGAACTTACTGATCATACCTTTTACATTCTCATCCAAATCATTTATGTAGATCACAAACAGCAAGGGACCCAGCACCGATCCCTGCGGTACCCCACTGGACACAGGCTTCCAGTCACAAAAGCAACCTTCCACCATCACCCTCTGCCTCCTGCCACTCAGCCAGTTTAGGATCCAACGTGCCAAGGCACCCTGGATCCCATGGGCTCTTACCTTCTTGACCAGTCTCCTATGCGGGACTTTGTCAAAAGCCTTACTGAAGTCCATGTATACCACATCCACAGCATTTCCCTCATCCACACACCTTGTCACCCCCTCGAAAAATTCAATCAGATTGGTCAGACATGATTTACCCTTGACAAAGCTATGCTGACTATTCCCGATTAATCCTTGCCTCTCCAAGTGGAGACTCATTTTGTCCCTCAGAATTTTTTCCAATAATTTCCCTACCACAGATGTTAGGCTCACTGGCCTGTAATTCCCTGGTTTATCCCTGCTACCCTTCTTGAATAATGGTGCTACGTTAGCTGTTCTCCAGTCCTCTGGTACATCCCCTGTGGCCAGAGAGGTTCTGAAAATTAGTGTCAGAGCCCCTGCAATCTCCTCCTTTGCCTCACAGCGCAGCCTGGGATACATCTCGTCCGGGCCTGGGGATTTATCCACTTTTTGGCTTGCTAAAACCGCTAGTACCTCCTCCCTCTCGATGCTAATATGTTCAAGTATATCACAGTCCCCTTGCCCGATTTCTATGTCTGCATCGTCTTTCTCCATAGTGAACACAGATGCAAAAAATTCATTTAAAACCCCGCCTACATCATCTGGCTCTACACACAGATTGCCACTTTGGTCCCTAATGGGCCCTACCCTTTCCCTGGTTATCCTCTTGCCCTTAATATACTTATAAAACATCTTAGGATTTTCCTTTATTTTGCTCGCCAGTGTTATTTCATGGCCCCTCCTCGCTCTCCTAATTTCTTTTTTAAGTATGCCCCTGCACTTTTTATACTCCTCTAGGGCTTCCTCTGTCTTTAGTAACTGCCAAAAGCCCCTCCTTTTTTTCCTAATGCATTTTTGTATATCCCTTGTCATCCAAGGTTCCCTTTGCTTGTTGGTACCACCCTTGACCTTTACGGGAACATGTTGGCGTTGTACTCTCTCTATTTCCCTTCTGAAAGTCTCCCACTACTTTGATGTGGATTTTCCTATAAGTAGCTGCTCCCAGTCCACTTTGGCCAGATCCTGCCTTATCATATTAAAATCGGCCTTCCCCCAATTTAGAACCCTTATTTCCGGGCCGTCTTTGTCTTTTTCCATGACCACCTTAAATCTCACCGAATTATGGTCACGGTCGCCAAAATGCTCTCCTACTGACACTTCCACCACTTGCCCGGCTACATTCCCTAGAATTAGGTCCAGTACCGCCCCCTCTTGCAGGGCTTTCTACACGCTGGCTCAAAAAGCTCTCCTGGATGCACTAAGAATTCTGCACCCTCTAAGCCTTTCACACTCTGACTATCCCAATTAATATTGGGGAAGTTGAAATCCCCCACTATTATTACCCTATTATTTTCACACTTCTGAGATTTGCCTACATATCTGTTCCTCTATCTCCCCCTGACTGTTTGGGGGCCTATAGTACACTCCCAGCAAAGTGCTTGCCCCCTTTTCATTTTTAAGTTCTACCCATATGGCCTCATTAGAGGAACCCGCTAATATATCATCCCTCCTTACAGCAGTAATTGACTCTTTAATTAATATTGCAACACCCCCTCCCCTTTTACACCCCCCTCTGTCTCACCTGAAGATTCTATACCCCGGAATATTGAGCTGCCAGTCCTGACCCTCCCTCAACCATGTCTCCGTGATAGCAACAATATCGTACTCCCATGTGTTCAACAACAACTTCAGTTCATCCACCTTATTTGCAAGACTCCTTGCATTAAAATAAATGCCTTCCAGCCTTGCCATACTCCCTTTTGCCTTCACATATTTGCTCTGCCTTCCCAGCTCCTCCGTATTTGGCTGTAATTCACCCCCTACTATAGCTCCACTCTGTATCCCATCCCCCTGCCAAGTTAGTTTAAACCCCCCCCCCCCCAACAGTGCTAGCAAACCTCCCCACAAGGATATTGGTCCCCCTCTGGTTCAGGTGTAAACCGTCCGACTTGTACAAGTCCCACTTTTCCCAGAAGCAGACCCAGTGATCCAGGAAACTAAAGCCCTCCCTCCTGCACCATCCCTTTAGCCACGCATTCATCTGTTCTATCTTCCTATTCCTATACTTACTAGCACGTGGCGTAATCCAGAGATTACAACCTTTGAGGTCCTGCTCTTTAATCTTCTACCTAGCTCCCTAAATTCTTGCTGCAGGACCTCATCCCTCTTTTTACCTATGTCGTTGGTACCAATGTGGACCACGACCTCTGGCTGTTCGCCCTCCCCCTCCAGAATGCCCTGCAGCCGCTCAGTGACATCCTTGACCCTGGCACCAGGGAGGCAACAAACCATCCTGGATTCACGTCTACGGCCACAGAAACACCTATCTGTTCCCCTTACTATAGAATCCCCTACCACTATTGCTCTCCCACTCTTTTTCCTCCCTTCCTGGGCAGCAGGAGCACCCCCAGTGCCAGGAAGTTGGCTGCTGCTGCCTTCCTCTGGTAAGTCATCCCGCTCAACAGTATCCAAAGCGGTATACCTGGTTGAAAGGGGGATGGCCACAGGGGTCTCCTGCACTACCTGCCTGCTTCTATTGTTCCGCCGAGAGGAGCCCTTCCTCTCCTTCTGTGCGAGGCTGGATTAGACTCTGGGCCCCAGAGGGTCTTGGTCAGAGTGTGACCCATTTGCCATCAAACGACCTTCAGCCAACAACCCCCTCGCTCCCAGGTTGATTGGTGCATTGGATTGTTACCGTGCCAATCACCAGCTGGTGCTCCAACAGGTCATCCTCGATCTCGAGCGTGAAGGTCTTCTGTTGAGTGTTTAGCTCGCAACCTGAGGAGGGGGGCAAAGGTCATAAGAACATAATAAATAGGGGATAAAAACAGAAAATGCTGGAAACACTCAGCAGGTCAGGCAGCATCTGTGGAGAGAGAAACAGTTAACGTTTCAGGTCGATGACCCTTTGTCAGGACTGGAAAAAGCTGGAGATGGAACAGGTTTTAAGCAAGTGCCGGGGCTGGGAGAGGGGGGAGGGGAGGAAAGAACAAAAGGGAAGGTCTGTGATAGGCTGGAAGGCAGGAGAGATTAAGAGACAAAGGGGATGATGGTGCAAGGCAAAAGGAGATGGTGACGGGACAAGTTAAGAAACAAAAGATGAAGTGTAAATGGCAGAATGATCGACAGCTGCCATGAGAGAGAGAGAGAGAGAGAGAGAGAGAGAGAAAAGCTTAAAAAATGATAGGGGCACAGGTTATAGTCTGAAATTGTTGAACTCGATGTAGAGTCCGGAAGGCTGTAAAGTGCCTAATCGAAAGATGAGGTGCTGTTCCTCGAGCTTCATTGGAACAGTGTAAGAGGCCGAGGACAGAGAGATCAGAGTGGGAGTGGAGCGGAGAATTAAAGTGACAGGCAACCGGAACATACGAACATAAGAAATAGGAGCAGGAGTCGGCCAATCGGCCCCTCGAGCCTGCTCCGCCATTCAATAAGATCATGGCTGATCTGATCCTAACCGCCAATCCACTATCACAGAACCATCTCCTGAATCTAACCGAATTAGACACACGAAATAGGAGCAGGATCAGGTACACGGCCCCTGGGCCCGCTCCGCTACCCACAGGGCCATGACTGATCTGAACCTAGACTCATGTCCAAATTCCTGCCCGCTCCCCGTAACCCTTAATTCCCTTTACTTCTAGGAAACTGTCTATTTCTGTTTTAAATTTATGTAATGATGTAGCTTCTACAGCTTTTTGGGGCAGCATATTCCATGGACCTACCACCCTCTGAGTGAAGTAGTTCCTCCTCATCTCAGTTTTGAAAGAGCAGCCCCTTATTCTAAGACTATGCCCCCTAGTTCTAGTTTCACCCATCATCGGGAACATCCTCCCCGCATCCACCCGATCCAACCCCTTCACAATCTTATATGTTTCAATAAGATTGCCTCTCATTCTTCTGAACTCCAATGATTAGAGTCCCAATCTACTCAACCTCTCCTCATATGTCCATCCCCGGAAGCTCGGGGTCACCCTTACCGACTGATTGGGTGACCGCTTTGCAGAACACCTCCGTTCCATCTCCAACTTTTTCAGTTCTGACGAAAGGTCATCGACCCGAAACGTTAACTCTGTTTCTCTCTCCACAGATGCTGCCGGACCTGCTGAGTGTTTCCAGCATTCTATGTTTTTATTTCAGATTACCAGCACCTGCAGCATTTTGCTTTTATAATAAAGTCAGGGTACAGTAGCATAGTGGTAATGTTACTGGACTAGTAATCAGAGGCCCGAACTAATGATCCAGAGACAAGAGTTCAAATCCCACCACGGCAGCTGGGGAATTTAAATTAATTTATTAAGTAAATCTGGAATAAAAAGCTGGTATCAGTAAAGGCAACCATGAGACTACTGGATTGTCGTAAAAACCCATCTGGCTCACTAATGTCCTTTAGGGAAGGAAATCTAAATCTAAGGGAAGGAAATCTAAATCTAAGTTAAGGATAGCATTAGATTGAAAGAAGCTTATAATGTTGCAAAGAATAGTAATAAGCCTGAGGATTGGGAGTGTTTCAGAAACCAGCAAAGGATGACCAAAAAATTCATAAAAAGGGAAAAAATAGAATGAGAGAAAACTAGCAAGAAATGTAAAAACAGATTGGAAGAGCTTCTACAAGTATGTAAAAAGGAAGAGAGCAGCAAAAGTAAACGTTGGTCCCTTAGAGGCTGAGACAGGAGAAATTACGAGGGTGAAATTTCTCCTCGTCCAAGTCCTAACTGGCCGACCCCTTATTGGGAGACTGTGACCCCCTGGTTCTAGACTTGCCAGTCAGGGGAAACATCCTCAGCATCTACCCTGTCAAGCCCTGTAAGAATTGAGTGTTTTTCAAATGAAATCACCTCTCATTCTTCTAAACTCTAGGGAATATAGCCCTGGTCCACTCAATCACTCCTCAGAGGAGAATTCCCCTCATCCCAGGAATCAGTCTGGTGAACCTTCGTTGCAATCCCTCCAAGGCAAGAATATCCTTTCTTAGGTAAGGAGACCAAAACTGAACACAATACTCCAGGTGTGGTCTCACCAAGGCCCTATACAACAGTAGGTCAACAGGAGCACTGCCCGTTAGACAAAGCCAGAACCCACCGCCACAACCATCAAGCACATGCCAACCCATTGGGTTCCTCTCTCTCTCTGTGGGTTTGAGCCTTCACTTCAGAGATGAGAGGCCCATAATCCAGACTGACACATCCCCTAGTGCCAGTACTGAGGGAGTGCCATACTGTTGGATGGGGTAGTACTGAGGGAGAACCGCACTGTCGGAGGGGCATTACTGAGGGAGCGCTGCCCTGTCAGGGGCAGTACTGAGGGAGCACTGCACTGTCGGAGCGCTGCATTGGCGGAGGGTCAGTACTGAGGGAGCACTGCGCGGTTGGAGGGGGCAGTACTGAGGGAGCGCTGCACTGTCGGAGGAGGCAGTACTGAGGGAGTGCTCCACTATTGGATGGGGTAGTACTGAAGGAGCGCTGCCCTGTCAGAGGGGCAGTACTGAGGGAGCACCGCACTGTCGGAGGGGCAGTACTGAGGGAGCGCCGCACTGTCGGAGGGGCAGTACTGAGGGAGCGCTGCACTATTGGATGGGGTAGTACTGAGGGAGTACCGCACTGTCAGAGGGGCAGTACTGAGGGAGTACCGCACTGTCAGAGGGGCAGTACTGAGGGAGTACCGCACTGTCAGAGGGGCAGTACTGCGGGAGTGCCACACTGTCAGAGGGGGCAGTACTGAGGGACAACCGCACTGTCGGAGGTTCCGTCTTTCAGGATGAGACGTTAAACAGAGGGCCCTCTCGGGTCGGACTTAAAGATCCCACGGCCACTATTTCCAATAAGAGCTGGGGAGTTCTCCCTGGTGTCCTGGGGCCAATATTAATCCCTCAACCAGCATCTAAAACACATTATCTGATCATCGTCACATTGCTGTTTGTGGGATCTTGCTGTGTAAAAATTGGCTGCCGCGTTTCCTACATTTCAAAAAGGATGCACTTCAACAAAAAAAAGTACTTCATTAGAAACGCTGGCATTGCCAGCGACGCCCACATTCCAGGAACAAATTAAAAATAAATTGGCTGTAAAGCACTAAAAGTCATCTTACATAGAAGATAGGAGCAGGAGTAGGCCATTCGGCCCCTCGAGCCTGCTCCACTATTCAATCAGATCATGGCTGATCATCCAAATTCAGTACCCTGTCCCTGTCTTCTCTCCATATCCCTTTAGCCTTAAGAAATATATCTAACTCCTTCTTGAATATATTTAATGAATTGGCCTCTACTGCCTTCTGTGGTAGAGAATTCCACAGGTTCACCACTCTCTGGGTGAAGCAATTCCTCATTTCAGTCCTAAATGGCTTACCCCTTATCTTTAGACTGTGACCCCTGGTTCTGGACTCCCCCACCATCGGGAACATCCTTCCTGCATCTAGTCTGTCTAGTCCTGTTAGAATTTTCTAAGTTGCAATGAGATCCCCTCTCATTCTTCTAAACTCCAGCGAGTATAAGCCCAATCGACCCAATCTCTCCTCATACGTCATTCCTGCCATCCCAGGTATCAGCCTGGTGAATCTTCGCTGCACTCCCTCCATGGCAAGAACATCCTTCCTCAGATAAGGCGACCAAAACTGCACACAATACTCAAGATGTGGCCTCACCAAGGCCCTGTACAACTGCAGCAAGACATCCTTGTTCCTGTACTCGAATCCTCTCGCTACGAAGGCCAACATACCATTTGCCTTCTTAACCGCCTGCTGCACCTGCATGCTTACCTTCAGCGACTGGTGCACAAGGACACCCAGGCCTCGTTGCACTTCCCCTTCTATTGCCATTCAGATAATAATCTGCCTTCCTGTTTTTGACACCAAAGTGGATAACCTCGTATTTATCCACGTTATATTGCATCTGCCATGCTTCTGTCCAATCACCCAACCTGTCCAAATCATACTGGAGTTTCTGAGCATCCTCCTCACAGCACACACACCCACCCAGCTTTGTGTCGTCGGCAAACTTGGAGATATTACATCTAGTTCCCTCGTCTAGATCATTAATATATATTGTGAATAGCTGGGGTCGAAGGACCGATCCCTGCGGTACCCCACTAGTCACTGCCTGCCACTCGGAAAAAGACCCGTTTATTCCAACTCTTTGCTTTCTGTCTGCCAACCAGTTCTCTATCCAAGTCAATACCTTGCCCCCAATCCCATGTGCCTTAACTTTACACACTAATCCCTTATGCAGGACTTGAGCTTGAGATGCACTGTATAAATGCAAGATGTTTGGTTCTTTCTTGCTGGGAAGGAGATTCGAAGAAGCATTTTACCCACAAACCAGTCCCCTCCTCACCACAAACGGGTAGACAATTCCAACAGCTTGCACCACATTGCTTTGGCTCCCGATGTGCAGCAGGACCGATTGTGCTCGCTTCCTAGAACAGAACGTCAAGATTAGGAGCAGGAGTGGGCCATTCGGCCCCTCCAGCCTGCCCCGCCATTCAATAAGATCATGGCTGATCCTCTACCTCATCTTTCCTGCACTATCCCCATATCCCTTAGCATCCAAAAATCTATCGATCTCCATCTTGAATATACTCAACGACTGAGCCTCCACAGCTCTCTGGGGTAGAGAATTCCAAAGATTCACCACCTTCTGAGTGAAGACATTCCTCCTCATCTCAGTCCTAAATGGCCGACCCCGTATTCTGAGACTGTGACCCCTGGTTCTAGAACCCCCCCAGCCAGGGGAAACATCCTCCCAGCATCTACCCTGTCAAGCCTCTGATCTTTCAATGAGATCACCTCTCATTCTTCTAAACTCTAGGGAATATCGGCCTAGTCTACTCAACCTCTCCTCATAGGACAATCCCCCCCATCCCAGGAATCAGTCTGGTGAACCTTCGTTGCATTCCCTCGATGGCAAGTATATCCTTCCTTAGGTAAGGAGACCAAAACTGTACACAGTACTCCAGGTCTCTCTCACCAACACCCTATATATTTGCAGGAAGACTTCTTTACTCTTATACTCCAATCCCTTTGCAATAAGGGCTAACATACCATTTACTTTCCCAATTGCTTGCTGTAGCTGCATGTTAACTGTGATTTTTTCAAAAAAAATTTATGGGACATGGGCGTCGCTGGCAAGGCCAGCATTTATTGCCCATCCCTAATTGCCCCTTGAGAAGGTGGTGGTGAGCCACCTTCTTGAAGCGCTGCAGTCTGTGTGGTGAAGGTACTCCCACAGTGCTGTTAGGGAGGGAGTTCCAGGATTTTGACCCAGCGACGATGAAGGATCGGCGATATACTTCCAAGCCAGGATGGTGTGTGACTGGGAGGGGAACTTGGAGGTGGTGGTGTTCCCATGCGCCTGCTGCCCTTGTCCTTCTAGGTGGAAGAGGTCGCAGGTTTGGGAGGTGCTGCCGAAGAAGCCTTGGTGAGTTGCTGCAGTGCTTCGTGTAGATGGTACACACTGCAGCCACGGTGCGCCAGTGGTGGAGGGAGTGAATGTTTAAGGTGGTGGTGGGATGCCGATCAAGTGGGCTGGTTTGCCCTGGATGGTGTCGAGCTTCTTGAGTGTTGTTGGAGCTGCACTCATCCAGGTAAGTGGAGAGTATTCCATCACACTCCTGACTTGTTCCTTGTAGATGGTGGAAAGGCTTTGGGGAGTCAGGAGGTGAGACACTCGCCGCAGAATACCCAGCCTTTGACCTGCTCTTGTTGCCACAGTATTTATGTGGCTGGTCCAGTTAAGTTTCTGGTCAATGGTGATTCATGTACAAGGACATCCAAAACCCTCTGAATCACACATTTACTAGTCTTTCACTTTAAAAAATATTCTGCTTTTCTATTCTTCTCATCAAAGTGGATAACTGCACATTTCTCCACATCTGCCACGTTCTTGTCTGCTCGCTTAACTTCTATATCCCTTTGTAGCCTCTTTGCATCCTCCTCACAACTTACTGTCCAACCTAGCTCTGTATCGTCAATTTAACGGTCGAGGGCCAGTCTGATCCCTCAAAGCACTGGAGAAGTACCACCAACGCTGCCTCCACAAGATCCTGCAAATCCATTGGCAGAATAGGCACACCAAAGTCAGTGTTCTCGCTCAGGCCAGCATCCCCAGCATCGAAGCTTTGACCACGCTCAATCAGCTCCGATGGGCGGGCCTCATCGTCCGCATGCCCGATACGAGACTCCCGAAACAAGCGCTCTACTCGGAGCTCCTACACAGCAAGAGTGCCCCAGGTGGGCAGAGGAAACCCTTCAAGGACACCCTCAAAGCCTCCTTGAAAAAGTGCAACATCCCCACCGATACCTAGGAATCCCTGGCCCAAGACCACACAAAGAGGAGAAGCATCCAGGAAGGCGCCGAACACCTCGAGTCCCTTCGCCGGGAGCAAGCGGAAGTCAAGCGCAAACAGCGGGAGGAGCGCACGTCAACCCAAGCACCCCACCCACCCGCCCCTTCAACCACCGTCTGCCCCACCTGTGACAGAGACTGTAGGTCCCGCATTGGACTCATCAGTCACCTGAGAACTCATTTTTAGTGTGGAAGCAACTCATCCTCGGTTCCGAGGGACTGCCTAAGAAGAAGAAGGAGAACAGGCCCAAACTCAGTCACTTACCCCAGATGATACAGCTAGGCGTCTCTGTCAGACTGTCCATCCCCAGGCTGCAGTGGTACTTTCTGTCGATGGCTTGGGAGAGAGCGAGAGAGACAGGGGCTCAATAAACCTAGGGTCGGGGAGGGTATAGAAGAGAGAGATTACCTGGCTAAAAGGGCACGGACTCCATAACAGAACAAACACTGGGGCTGGGACAGACGGAACGAGAGACTCCCTCCCCACAAACCCATCATCATCCTCCCCACCAACCACTCCCAACCTCCTCAGCAACCCTCTCCTCCTACTAGCCACACCCTAGGGGTGTCTCTCTCTCCCCCCCTATCCCTTACCCTCCAGCCCAGCCTGCACTTGTACCCTTTGTAGGGGGTACAGGCGGAGGGTGGGCTGGGGGGTATATAGTCTCCAACTCCAGACAAGATCTTTTAACAGTTAAGGGAAGCTCTCAGAGTCCGACCCGGCTCGCTCCTCTGCATACTCAAGTCACCTGCTGTAGGTCTTCAATCATTGTCTCAGAGGGTGAGAATAGAATGGCAGCCAACATAAAAGGTAACCCAAAAGTCTTCTATAGGCACGTAAATAATAAAAGGGTAGTAAGAGGGCTGGGGCCGATCATTAGTATTAAACACTAGTTAGGCCGCAGCTAGAGTACTGCATGCAGTTCTGGTCACCACATTACAGGAAGGGTGTGATTGCACTAGAGAGGGTACAGAGGAGATTTACCAGGATATTCCCTGGGCTGGGGAATTCTAGCTATGAGGAAAGACTGGACAGGCTGGGGTTGTTTTCTTTGGAACAGAGGAGGCTGAGGGGAGATTTAATTGAGGTGTATAAAATTATGAGGGGCCTAGATAGAGTGGATAGGAAGGACCTATTTCCCTTAGCAGAAGGGTCAATAACCAGGGGGCATAGATTTAAAGTAATTGGTCGGAGGTTTAGAGGGGATTTGAGGGGAATTTCTTTCACCCAGAGGGTGGTGGGGTCTGGAACTCACAGCCTGAAAGGGTGGTAGAGGCAGGAACCCTCGTCACATTTAAAAAGTACTTGGATATGCACTTGAAGTGCCGTAACCTAGAGGGCTACGGATCTAGAGCTGGGAAGTGGGATTAGGGTGGAGAGCTGTGTGTTGGCCGGCACAGACAAGGTGGACTGAATGGCCTCCTTCTGTGCTGTAAATTTCTATGATTCTATGACTAGGGACCAAAAAGGAGACCTATGCATGGAGGCAGAGGATGTGGCTGAGGTACTAAGCGAGCACTTTGCATCTGCCTTCACCAAGGAAGAGGATGCTGCCATAGACATGGTGAAGGAGGAGGTAGAGGAGACACTCGAGTGGATAAAAATTGATAAAAAGGAGGTATTAGAAAGGCTGTCTGTACTTAAAGTAGATAAATCACAAGGAGCGGATGGGATGCATCCTAGGATGCTGAGGGAATTGAGGGAAGGAAATCGCGGAGGTACTGGTCATAATATTCCAATCCTCCTTAGATACGGGGGTGGTGCCAGAGGACTGGAGAATTGTAAATGTTACACCATGGTGTACGCTTGAGTATTTCCGCGACCGGTGGGCACCGCGGGGCCTGGAGTGCGTCGTCAACCCGGAAAACCAAATTTTAATTTGATTTGTTAAGTTTTAGTTGAACTTTTGTTAATTTACAGTCAAATTTGTTTTTGGTCCAAACTCTTGTACACCAGGGTGTAAAGATAAACCCAGCAACTACAGGCCGGTCAGTTTGACCTTGGTAGTGAGGAAACTTTTAGAAACAGTAATCAGGGACAACAGTCACTTGGATAGATGTGGATTAATTAAGGAAAGCCAGCACGGATTTGTTAAAGGCAAATCATGTTTAACTAATTTGATTGAGTTCTTTGAGGGCAATGCGATTGACATAGTGTACATGGATTTCCAATGCTACATAATAGGCTTGCCAGCAAAGTTGAAGCCCATGGAATAAAACTAACAGTGGCAGCATGGATACAGAATTGGCTAAGTGACAGGAAACAGAGGAAGGTACTGGACTGGAGGAAGGTACACAGTGGTGTTCCCCAAGGTACGAGGACCACTGCTTTTCTTGATATATATTAATGACTTGGACGTGGGTGTACAGGGCACAATTTCAAAATTTGCAGATGACACAAAACTTGGAAGTATTGCAAACAGTGAGGAGCATAGGGATAGATTTCAGGAAGACAGACAGGCTGGTAAAAATGGGCAGACACGTGGCAGATGAAATTTAACACAGAAAAGTGTGAAGTGATACATTTTGGTAGAAAGAATGAGAGGACAGATAAACTAATAGGACAATCCTAAAGGGGGTGGGTGAGAGACCTGGGGGTATATATGCACAAATCATTGAAGATGGCAGGGCAGGTTGAGAAAGCAGTTCAAAAGGCTTACAGGATACTGGGCTTCATAAATAGACGTATAGAATACAAAAGCAAGGAAGTTATGATGAACTTTTATAAAACACTGGTTCTGCCCCAACTGGAGTACGGTGTCCATTTCTGGGCACCACACTTTAGGAAGGATGTGAAGGCCTTAGAGAGAGGGTGCAGAAAAGATTTACGAGAATGATTCCAGGGATGAGGGACTTCAGTTACGTGGATAGACTGGAGAAGCTGGGGTTGTTCTCCTTAGAGTAGAAAAGATTGAGAGGAGATTTGATGGAGGTGTTCAAAATCATGAGGGTTCTGGACAGAGTAAATAGAGAGAAACTGTTCCCATTGGCGAAGGGTCGAGAACCAGAGGACACAGATTTAAGGTGATTGGCAGAAAAACCAAAGGCGACATGAGGAAAAACTTTTTACTCAGCGAGTGGTTAGAATCTGGAATGTTCTGCCTGAAAGGGTGGTGGAGGCAGATTCAATCACAACTTTCAAAAGGGAATTAGATAAGTATCTGAAGTAAAGACATTTGCAGGGCTATGGGGAAAGGGCGGGGAGTGGGACTCGCTGAAGTGGTCTTGCAGAGAGTTGGCACGGGCTCGACGGGCCGAATGGCCTCCTTCTGTGCTGTAACCATTCTATGATTCTAAGTCAGAGAATGTGACAGATACGCATTCTTTCCTACTGTAACATCGGGAGTGAACGCCAACATTCAAAGCTCTGGTGGGTGAAGATTTCCCCAATGCAAATTCCGACCATCGTTAAGCTAAAGAGCTTGTAACGCAAATAACCTGGGATTTTTTTTTTTGCCATAGCTTCGTAAGAAGTTTCAAATGGTCTCGGAAGCATATGCCCAACAGAAACTTTTTCCTACCTCGGATAAGATATTATCTCTGACGTCCAACGCATACCAGAAGTGGCTGAGATCCCAAGGCCAGATCTCCCCAGGTTGTCCAACCCACTTGACCCAATTAATCATCCACCTTGATCTCGCACCGGCTCATTGGGATTGCACGTGTCGGACCGGGACAAGTGGCCCTGGGCGGTCTTCCAGACAGGCGAATGAATAAGTCATAGCTTGCAAGCACTTAAGGGGATGGTTTAAATTGGACTGATCCGGATTAAAATGAGCTAATGGAGCGAGAGATTTGGAGATGTTTAAACAGCTGAAGTGGGTCTGGCCAAGAATGAATGAATGGATTAATTGATATTGATGGATTATGTACGTCTCCACAGAAGTTCAACAAAGCGGTTGTCCACATTCCTATTCTGGTCCACTCGCGCTTCTCTCTCTGTGTATGGGGCTGGGCTGGCAAACACTGTGCAAGGCATGTCCGTTAACTCCCTCCCACCTCCCCGAAAACCACCACCAACCCAATAACCAGGAATATCTCACTTCAGAAACCCCAGTCAGTGTACGGATATCTCCCCCGAGGTTCTGACCAAAGGTCATCGACCTGAAACGTTAACTCTGTTTCTCTCTCTGCACAGATGGTGCTTGATCGACTGAGTTGCAACAGCCACAGTATTTTGCTTTTGTAGTCAGTGTACAGATAGTTCACTGAGAGACTCAAATTCGTGTACAGATAACTTAGAGAGAGAGGGACTGAGACACCAGTCAGTGTACAGATATCACCCTGGTCATTTTCTGGTTGGCAAACTAACTTGTGGGGTGCTGCAGGGATCAGTGCTGGGGCCTCAACTATTTACAATCTATATTAATGACTTGGATGAAGGGACTGAGTGTACTATTGCCAAATTTGCTGACTATACAAAGATAAGTAGCAAAGCAAGTTGTGAGGAGGACACGGAGTCTGCAAAGGGATCTGGACAGGTTAAGTGAGTGGGCAAAAATTTGGTGAAAATGTGAGGTTATCCACTTTGGTAGGAAGAAAAATGCAAAATATTATTTAACTGGAGAGATACTACAGAACGCTGCGGTACAGAGGGATCTGGGTGTCCTCGTACATGAAACACAAAGTTAGCATACAAGTACAGCAAGTAATTAAGAAGGCAAATGGAATATTGGCCTTTATTGCAAGGGGGCTGGAGTATAAAAGTAGGGAAGTCTTACTACAACTGTACAGGGCGCTGGTGAGACCACACCTGGAGTACTGCGTACAGTTTTGGTCTCCTTATTTAAGGAAGGATATATTTGCGTTGGAGGCAGTTCAGAGAAGGTTCACGATGTTGATTCCGGAGATGAAGGGGTTGTCTTATGAGGAAAGGTTGGGCCAATGCTCATTGGAGTTTAGAAGAATGAGAGGGGATCTTATTGAAACATATAAGATTCTGAGGGGGATTGACAGGGTAGATGCAGAGAGGATGTTTCCCCTCGTGGGGGAATCTAGAACTAGGGGGCATAGTTTCAGAATAAGAGGCTACCCATTTAAAATGGAGATGAGAAGGAATTTCTTTTCTCAGAGGGTCGTGAATCTTTGGAATTCTCTTCCCCAGAGAGCTGTGGAGGCGGAGTCATTGAATATATTTAAGGTGGAGATTGATAGACTTTTGAACTTTTGGGGAGTCGATGGTTATGGGGAGCGGGCAGGGAAGTGGAGTTGAGGCCAAGATCAGATCAGCCATGATCATATTGAATGGCGGAGCAGGCTCGAGGGGCTGAATGGCCTACTCCTGCTCCTATTTTTTATGTTCTGAGGGAGAGGGATTGAGAGACACCAGTCAGTGTACAGATATCACCCTGAGGGAGAGGGACTGAGTGACACCAGTCAGTGTACAGATATCTCCCTGAGAGGGACTGAGAGACACAAGTCAGTGTACAGGTATCTCCCTGATTCCATTTAGTGTCCTACCCTACAACACTCGAGAACGGGCTCCTGTCTGTCACCTCCTTTCAAGGTTTGCACCCTACCTCCGTCTCTAGAACACTTGAAGCTTTTCTCAGCACTGCCTCCGAACCCTAGACCCGCTCGGCCTTTTGTTTTATTCATTCGTGGAATTTCGGTGTCGCTGGCAAGGCCAGCATTTATTGCCCAGCCCTAATTGTCCTTGAGAAGGTTGTGGTGAGCCACCTTCTTGAACCGCTGCAGTCCATGTAGTGAGTATACTTTTTTGTAGCGGTTTGGTACAACTGAGTGACTTGCTGGGCCATTTCAGAGAGCAGTTAAGAGTCAACCACATTGTTGTGGGTCTGGAGTCACTTATAGGCCAGAGCAGGTAAGGATGGCAGATTTCCTTCTTTGAAGAACATGAGTGAACCAGCTGGGTTTTTATGACAATCCAGCAGTTTCATGGTCACCATTACTGATAATAGCTTTTTATTCCAGATTTATTTAATTAACTGAATTTAAATTCCCTGGCGTCTCATGGATCATTCGTCCAGACCTCTGGAGTACTAGCCCAGTGACATTACTGCTACGCTACCGTTCCGAGAGAGATTGGGAAATGTTGGTGTTCAGAGGGACCTGGGTGTCCTTGTACAGGAATCACTGCAAGTTAACATGTAGGTACAGCAAACAATTAGAAAAGCAAATGGCCTTTATTACAAGAGGATTTGAGTACTAGAAATAGTAGATGCATTGCTGGTCATCTTCCAAAATTTGATAGACTCTGGAACAGTTCCCATGGATTGGAGGGTAGCTAATGTTGCCCCACTATTCAAAAAAGGTGGTAGAGAGAAAACGGGGAAAATGCTAGAGTCCATTATAAAAGATGTAATAGCAGAGCACTTGGAAAACAGTGACAGGATCGGACAAAGTCAACATGGATTTATAAAAGGTAAATCGTGCTTGACTAATCTACTGGAATTTTTTGAGGATGTAACTGGTAGAATAGATGAGGGAGAACCAGTGGCTGTGGTGTATTTGGACTTTCAGAAGGCTTTCGATAAGGTCCCGCATAAGAGATTAGCGTATAAAGTTAAGGCACATGGGATTGGGGGCAAGGTACTGACTTGGATAAAGAACTGGTTGGCAGACAGGAAGCAAAGAGTTGGAATAAACGGCTCTTTTTCCAAGTGGCAGGCAGTGACTAGTGGGGTGCCGCAGGGATCGGTCCTAGGACCCCAGCTATTCACAAAATATATATATATATATATATATCCAGATGAGGGAATTAGATGTAATATCTCCAAGTTTGCAGACGACACAAAGCTGGGTGGGCGTGTGTGCTGTGAGGAGGATGCTGAGAAACTCCAGTATGATTTGGACAGGTTGGGTGATTGGGCAGAAACATGGCAGATGCAGTATAATGTGGATAAATGCGAGGTTATCCACTTCCGTGGCAAAAACAGGAAGGCAGATTATTATCTGAACGGCCATAGATTGGGAGAAGGGGAAGTGCAACGAGACCTGGTGTCCTTGTGCACCAGTCGCTGAAGGTAAGCATGCAGGTGCAGCAGGCGGTTAAGAAGGCAAATGGTATGTTGGCCTTCGTAGCGAGAGGGTTTGAGTACAGGAACAAGGATGTCTTGCTGCAGTTGTACAGGGCCTTGGTGAGAACACACCTTGAGTATTGTGTGCAGTTTTCTGAGGAAGGATGTTCTTGCCATGGAGGGAGTGCAGCGAAGATTCACCAGACTGATACTTGGGATGGCAGGAATGACGTATGAGGAGAGATTGGGTCGATTGGGCTTATATTCGCTGGAGTTTAGAAGAATGAGAGGGGATCTCATTGAAACTTATAAAATTCTAACAGGACTGGACAGACTGGATGCAGGAAGGATGTTCCTGATGGCCGGGGAGTCCAGAACTAGGGGGTCACGGTCTAAGGATAAGGGGTAAGCCATTTAGGACAGAGATGAGGAGGAATTTCTTCACCCAGAGAGTGGTGAACCTGTGGAATTCTCTACCACAGAAGGCAGTGGAGGCCAATTCATTAAATATATTCAAGAAGGAGTTGGATATATTTCTTAAGGCTAAAGGGATATGGGGAGAAGGCAGGGACAGGGTACTGAATTTGGATGATCAGCCATGACCGCATTGAATGGCAGAGCAGGCTCGAGGGGCCGAATGGCCTATTCCTGCTCCTATCTTCTGTTTCTAGGAGTTAAGATGTCTTGCTGCAATTTTATAGGGCCTTGGTGTGACCACACCTGGAGTGTTGTGTTGTTTTGGTCTCCTTATCTAAGGAAGGATATACTTGCCATAGAGAGAATGCAACGAAGGTTGACTAGACTGGATATGGGGATAGTGCAGGAAAGTGGAGATGAGGTAGAAGATCAGCCACGATCTTATTGAGGGGCCAAATGGCCTACTCCTGCTCCTATTTTCTTATGTTTTATCTCTGGATCATTAGTCCATGCCTCTGGATTACGAGCCCAGTGACATTACCACTTTGCTACCTTACCCCGACTTCCTCCTCTTCTGTTGTGGTGGTATTTGATTAGTTTGTTACAGCCCTGCAGGGATCGGACAGATTGATTGTCGAGTCTGCTAAAGCCCCACCCCGATCTTTCATTGGCTCTAAAGCGCTTTGGGACGTCCTGAGATCACAAACCGCACTGTATAAATACAAGTCGTTTTTTCCCTCTTAACTGCACCCTTCAACCCGACTCCTGAAGTCCGACATCGCCCCGTTTCCTTCACCATGTTTCTCTTCGCTCCCCGACTCTCGCCCATGTTTCAGCTGTGGCGCTCTCACCTCTGACTCAGAAGGTCGTGGTTTCAGGTCCCACTCCAGAGACTCGGATAGGAACAGGAGCAACAGAAAGAACATGCATTCATAGTCTCTTTCAGGACATCCCAGAGCGCTTTACAGCTAATTAAGTCATTTTTTTAAAGTGTGGTCACTGTTGCAATGCAGGAAATTCAGGAGGCCTTCGAGCCCGTTCCACCATTACATTCGATCACAGCTGATCCGTATCTTAACTCCATTTACCAGTCTTGGTTCTCTAATCCTTACTACCCTTAACCCAATAAACCTATCCATCTCAGTTTTGAAATTTTCAATTCACCCCCAGCCTCTACAGCTTTTTTTGTGGGGGGCGGGGGAAAAGAGTTCCAGATTTCCACTACCCTTTGCGCGATGACGTGCTTCCTGACATCAGGGTTGTTAAGATCTGGAACGCACTACCTGAAAGGAGGTAGAATCAGATTCCATGCGGAAGACTGACTTACATTTATAGAGTGCCTTTCACGACCACCGGACGTCTCAAAGCGCTTTACAGCCAATGAAGTACTTTTGAAGTGTAGTCACTGTTGTAATGTGGGAACTTTCAAAAGGCATTTGTACAAGTACTTGAAGAGGACTAACTTGCAGGGTTACAGGGAATAAGCTGGGGTGAGGGGGGGGAAATCGCTCTTCCGGCACAGGCATGATGGGCCAAATGGCCTCCTTCTATGCTGTAAGATTCTCGATTCTATCACCCCATAACAGCCTAGCTCTAAATTTAAGGTTATGCCCCCAAGACTTGAGGCCGTAATCCAGTCTGACACACAGTGCCAGTACTGAGGGAGTCCTGCACTGTCAAAAGTGCCGTCTTTTGGATGAGACGTTAACCCGGCTGTCCTCTCGGGTGGGACGTTAAAAGATCCCATGGAACTATTTTGAAGAACTGCAGTGGGGCGTTTCTCCCTGGGGCCAATAGTTATCCCTCAACCCAACATCACCAAAAAGAACAGACGATCTGGTCATTTAATCTCATTGCTGTTTGTGGGATCTTGCTGTGCGTAAATTGGCTGCCGCGTTTCCTACAACAGTGACCGCACGTCAAAAAGAACTTGAGACGTCCTGAGGTCGTGTATAAACGCAATCCATTTCTTTCTCTCTTCAACCCTACTTTTTAAAAAATTCATTTATAGGATGTGTGTGTCGCTGGCAAGGCCAGCATTTAGTGCCCATCCCTAGCTGCCCTCTAAGGTGGTGGCGAGCCACCTTCTTCAACGGCTGCAGTCCGTGTGGTGAAGGTACTCCCACAGTGCTGTTAGGGAGGGGGTTCCAGGATTTTGACCCAGTGACGATGAAGGATCGGCGATATATTTCCAAGTCAGGATGGTGTGTGACTTGGAGGGGAACTTGGAGGTGGTGGTGTTCCCGTGCGCCTGCTGCCCTTGTCCTTCTAGGTGGAAGAGGTCGCGGGTTTGGGAGGTGCTGCCGAAGAAGCCTTGGCGAGTTGCGGCAGTGCATCGTGTAGATGGTACACACTGCAGCCACGGTACGCCAGTGGTGGAGGGAGTGAATGTTTAAAGTGGTGGATGGGGTGCCAATCAAGCGGGCTGCTTGGTCCTGGATGGTGTCGAGCTTCTCGAGTGTTGTTGGAGCTGCACTCATCCAGGCAAGTGGAGAGTATTCCATCACACTCCTGACTTGTGCCTTGTAGATGGTGGAAAGGCTTTGGGGAGTCAGCAGGTGAGACACTCGCCGCAGAATATCCAGCCTCTGACCTGCTCTTGTTGCCACAGTATTTATGTGGCTGGTCCAGTTAAGTTTCTGGTCAATGGTGACCCCCCAGGATATTGATGGTGGGGGATTCGGTGATGGTAATGCCATTGAATGTCAAGGGGAGGTGGTTAGACTCTCGCTTGTTGGAGATAGTCATTGCCTGGCATTTGTGGAGTGCGAATGTTACCCTACTCCTGAAGTTGGATGTTCCCGGGTTTCCCCGACGATGTTTTTCCCGCCTGTGATTGGTGTACAAGAGAGAGAGCAATAAACAGACACGCTGTAGTGAAAGGGAGGTTTACTGGGCACTTTGATTTTGTGTTGGTCCCGTCGCTTCCCGCTGGGCCTGCGCTCGGCCGTTCACGTCGCGCTTGGCTCCCTTTGGTTTGAGCAGGTTGGCCTGTCGTTCCTCTTCCTGCCTGCGGAGGGTGACCTGCTGCCCCTCCCACCTCGCCATCCCCTGCTCCATCTCATTGGTCAGCATCAGGATCCGTTTCTGTAAATGAGAAGGAGAGGGCGTGAGAGAGAGAGAGCGGGGGGGGGGGACAGAGAGAGAGAGAGCGAGAGGGGGGACAGAGAGAGAGAGCGAGAGGGGGGACAGAGCGAGCGAGCGAGAGGGGGACAGAGAGAGAGAGCGAGAGGGGGACAGAGAGAGAGAGGGGGACAGAGAGAGAGAGCGAGAGGGGGACAGAGAGCGAGGGGGAGAGAGCGAGCGAGCGAGAGGGGGAGAGAGCGAGCGAGCGAGAGGGGGAGAGAGCGAGCGAGCGAGAGGGGGAGAGAGCGAAGCGAGCGAGAGGGGGAGAGAGCGAGCGAGCGAGAGGGGGAGAGAGCGAGCGAGCGAGAGGGGGAGAGAGCGAGCGAGCGAGAGGGGGAGAGAGCGAGCGAGCGAGAGGGGGAGAGAGCGAGCGAGCGAGAGGGGGAGAGCGCGAGCGAGCGAGAGGGGGAGAGCGAGAGGGGGACAGAAAGAGAGAGCGCGAGGGGGACAGAGAGAGAGCGCGAGAGGGGGGACAGAGAGCGCGAGAGGGGGGACAGAGAGCGCGAGAGGGGGGACAGAGAGCGCGAGAGGGGGGACAGAGAGCGCGAGAGGGGGGACAGAGAGCGCGAGAGGGGGGACAGAGAGCGCGAGAGGGGGGACAGAGAGCGCGAGAGGGGGGACAGAGAGCGCGAGAGGGGGGACAGAGAGCGCGAGAGGGGGGACAGAGAGCGCGAGAGGGGGGACAGAGAGCGCGAGAGGGGGGACAGAGAGCGCGAGAGGGGGGACAGAGAGCGCGAGAGGGGGGACAGAGAGCGCGAGAGGGGGGACAGAGAGCGCGAGAGGGGGGACAGAGAGCGCGAGAGGGGGGACAGAGAGCGCGAGAGGGGGGACAGAGAGCGCGAGAGGGGGGACAGAGAGCGCGAGAGGGGGGACAGAGAGCGCGAGAGGGGGGACAGAGAGCGCGAGAGGGGGGACAGAGAGCGCGAGAGGGGGGACAGAGAGCGCGAGAGGGGGGACAGAGAGCGCGAGAGGGGGGACAGAGAGCGCGAGAGGGGGGACAGAGAGCGCGAGAGGGGGGACAGAGAGCGCGAGAGGGGGGACAGAGAGCGCGAGAGGGGGGACAGAGAGCGCGAGAGGGGGGACAGAGAGCGCGAGAGGGGGGACAGAGAGCGCGAGAGGGGGGACAGAGAGCGCGAGAGGGGGGACAGAGAGCGCGAGAGGGGGGACAGAGAGCGCGAGAGGGGGGACAGAGAGCGCGAGAGGGGGGACAGAGAGCGCGAGAGGGGGGACAGAGAGCGCGAGAGGGGGGACAGAGAGCGCGAGAGGGGGGACAGAGAGCGCGAGAGGGGGGACAGAGAGCGCGAGAGGGGGGACAGAGAGCGCGAGAGGGGGGACAGAGAGCGCGAGAGGGGGGACAGAGAGCGCGAGAGGGGGGACAGAGAGCGCGAGAGGGGGGACAGAGAGCGCGAGAGGGGGGACAGAGAGCGCGAGAGGGGGGACAGAGAGCGCGAGAGGGGGGACAGAGAGCGCGAGAGGGGGGACAGAGAGCGCGAGAGGGGGGACAGAGAGCGCGAGAGGGGGGACAGAGAGCGCGAGAGGGGGGACAGAGAGCGCGAGAGGGGGGACAGAGAGCGCGAGAGGGGGGACAGAGAGCGCGAGAGGGGGGACAGAGAGCGCGAGAGGGGGGACAGAGAGCGCGAGAGGGGGGACAGAGAGCGCGAGAGGGGGGACAGAGAGCGCGAGAGGGGGGACAGAGAGCGCGAGAGGGGGGACAGAGAGCGCGAGAGGGGGGACAGAGAGCGCGAGAGGGGGGACAGAGAGCGCGAGAGGGGGGACAGAGAGCGCGAGAGGGGGGACAGAGAGCGCGAGAGGGGGGACAGAGAGCGCGAGAGGGGGGACAGAGAGCGCGAGAGGGGGGACAGAGAGCGCGAGAGGGGGGACAGAGAGCGCGAGAGGGGGGACAGAGAGCGCGAGAGGGGGGACAGAGAGCGCGAGAGGGGGGACAGAGAGCGCGAGAGGGGGGACAGAGAGCGCGAGAGGGGGGACAGAGAGCGCGAGAGGGGGGACAGAGAGCGCGAGAGGGGGGACAGAGAGCGCGAGAGGGGGGACAGAGAGCGCGAGAGGGGGGACAGAGAGCGCGAGAGGGGGGACAGAGAGCGCGAGAGGGGGGACAGAGAGCGCGAGAGGGGGGACAGAGAGCGCGAGAGGGGGGACAGAGAGCGCGAGAGGGGGGACAGAGAGCGCGAGAGGGGGGACAGAGAGCGCGAGAGGGGGGACAGAGAGCGCGAGAGGGGGGACAGAGAGCGCGAGAGGGGGGACAGAGAGCGCGAGAGGGGGGACAGAGAGCGCGAGAGGGGGGACAGAGAGCGCGAGAGGGGGGACAGAGAGCGCGAGAGGGGGGACAGAGAGCGCGAGAGGGGGGACAGAGAGCGCGAGAGGGGGGACAGAGAGCGCGAGAGGGGGGACAGAGAGCGCGAGAGGGGGGACAGAGAGCGCGAGAGGGGGGACAGAGAGCGCGAGAGGGGGGACAGAGAGCGCGAGAGGGGGGACAGAGAGCGCGAGAGGGGGGACAGAGAGCGCGAGAGGGGGGACAGAGAGCGCGAGAGGGGGGACAGAGAGCGCGAGAGGGGGGACAGAGAGCGCGAGAGGGGGGACAGAGAGCGCGAGAGGGGGGACAGAGAGCGCGAGAGGGGGGACAGAGAGCGCGAGAGGGGGGACAGAGAGCGCGAGAGGGGGGACAGAGAGCGCGAGAGGGGGGACAGAGAGCGCGAGAGGGGGGACAGAGAGCGCGAGAGGGGGGACAGAGAGCGCGAGAGGGGGGACAGAGAGCGCGAGAGGGGGGACAGAGAGCGCGAGAGGGGGGACAGAGAGCGCGAGAGGGGGGACAGAGAGCGCGAGAGGGGGGACAGAGAGCGCGAGAGGGGGGACAGAGAGCGCGAGAGGGGGGACAGAGAGCGCGAGAGGGGGGACAGAGAGCGCGAGAGGGGGGACAGAGAGCGCGAGAGGGGGGACAGAGAGCGCGAGAGGGGGGACAGAGAGCGCGAGAGGGGGGACAGAGAGCGCGAGAGGGGGGACAGAGAGCGCGAGAGGGGGGACAGAGAGCGCGAGAGGGGGGACAGAGAGCGCGAGAGGGGGGACAGAGAGCGCGAGAGGGGGGACAGAGAGCGCGAGAGGGGGGACAGAGAGCGCGAGAGGGGGGACAGAGAGCGCGAGAGGGGGGACAGAGAGCGCGAGAGGGGGGACAGAGAGCGCGAGAGGGGGGACAGAGAGCGCGAGAGGGGGGACAGAGAGCGCGAGAGGGGGGGACAGAGAGCGCGAGAGGGGGGACAGAGAGCGCGAGAGGGGGGACAGAGAGCGCGAGAGGGGGGACAGAGAGCGCGAGAGGGGGGACAGAGAGCGCGAGAGGGGGGACAGAGAGCGCGAGAGGGGGGACAGAGAGCGCGAGAGGGGGGACAGAGAGCGCGAGAGGGGGGACAGAGAGCGCGAGAGGGGGGACAGAGAGCGCGAGAGGGGGGACAGAGAGCGCGAGAGGGGGGACAGAGAGCGCGAGAGGGGGGACAGAGAGCGCGAGAGGGGGGACAGAGAGCGCGAGAGGGGGGACAGAGAGCGCGAGAGGGGGGACAGAGAGCGCGAGAGGGGGGACAGAGAGCGCGAGAGGGGGGACAGAGAGCGCGAGAGGGGGGACAGAGAGCGCGAGAGGGGGGACAGAGAGCGCGAGAGGGGGGACAGAGAGCGCGAGAGGGGGGACAGAGAGCGCGAGAGGGGGGACAGAGAGCGCGAGAGGGGGGACAGAGAGCGCGAGAGGGGGGACAGAGAGCGCGAGAGGGGGGACAGAGAGCGCGAGAGGGGGGACAGAGAGCGCGAGAGGGGGGACAGAGAGCGCGAGAGGGGGGACAGAGAGCGCGAGAGGGGGGACAGAGAGCGCGAGAGGGGGGACAGAGAGCGCGAGAGGGGGGACAGAGAGCGCGAGAGGGGGGACAGAGAGCGCGAGAGGGGGGACAGAGAGCGCGAGAGGGGGGACAGAGAGCGCGAGAGGGGGGACAGAGAGCGCGAGAGGGGGGACAGAGAGCGCGAGAGGGGGGACAGAGAGCGCGAGAGGGGGGACAGAGAGCGCGAGAGGGGGGACAGAGAGCGCGAGAGGGGGGACAGAGAGCGCGAGAGGGGGGACAGAGAGCGCGAGAGGGGGGACAGAGAGCGCGAGAGGGGGGACAGAGAGCGCGAGAGGGGGGACAGAGAGCGCGAGAGGGGGGACAGAGAGCGCGAGAGGGGGGACAGAGAGCGCGAGAGGGGGGACAGAGAGCGCGAGAGGGGGGACAGAGAGCGCGAGAGGGGGGACAGAGAGCGCGAGAGGGGGGACAGAGAGCGCGAGAGGGGGGACAGAGAGCGCGAGAGGGGGGACAGAGAGCGCGAGAGGGGGGACAGAGAGCGCGAGAGGGGGGACAGAGAGCGCGAGAGGGGGGACAGAGAGCGCGAGAGGGGGGACAGAGAGCGCGAGAGGGGGGACAGAGAGCGCGAGAGGGGGGACAGAGAGCGCGAGAGGGGGGACAGAGAGCGCGAGAGGGGGGACAGAGAGCGCGAGAGGGGGGACAGAGAGCGCGAGAGGGGGGACAGAGAGCGCGAGAGGGGGGACAGAGAGCGCGAGAGGGGGGACAGAGAGCGCGAGAGGGGGGACAGAGAGCGCGAGAGGGGGGACAGAGAGCGCGAGAGGGGGGACAGAGAGCGCGAGAGGGGGGACAGAGAGCGCGAGAGGGGGGACAGAGAGCGCGAGAGGGGGGACAGAGAGCGCGAGAGGGGGGACAGAGAGCGCGAGAGGGGGGACAGAGAGCGCGAGAGGGGGGGACAGAGAGCGCGAGAGGGGGGACAGAGAGCGCGAGAGGGGGGACAGAGAGCGCGAGAGGGGGGACAGAGAGCGCGAGAGGGGGGACAGAGAGCGCGAGAGGGGGGACAGAGAGCGCGAGAGGGGGGACAGAGAGCGCGAGAGGGGGACGAGAGCGGAGGGGGACAGAGAGCGCGAGAGGGGGGACAGAGAGCGCGAGAGGGGGACAGAGAGCGCGAGAGGGGGGACAGAGAGCGCGAGAGGGGGGGACAGAGAGCGCGAGAGGGGGGACAGAGAGCGCGAGAGGGGGGACAGAGAGCGCGAGAGGGGGGACAGAGAGCGCGAGAGGGGGGACAGAGAGCGCGAGAGGGGGGACAGAGAGCGCGAGAGGGGGGACAGAGAGCGCGAGAGGGGGGACAGAGAGCGCGAGAGGGGGGACAGAGAGCGCGAGAGGGGGGACAGAGAGCGCGAGAGGGGGGACAGAGAGCGCGAGAGGGGGGACAGAGAGCGCGAGAGGGGGGACAGAGAGCGCGAGAGGGGGGACAGAGAGCGCGAGAGGGGGGGACAGAGAGCGCGAGAGGGGGGACAGAGAGCGCGAGAGGGGGGACAGAGAGCGCGAGAGGGGGGACAGAGAGCGCGAGAGGGGGGACAGAGAGCGCGAGAGGGGGGACAGAGAGCGCGAGAGGGGGGACAGAGAGCGCGAGAGGGGGGACAGAGAGCGCGAGAGGGGGGACAGAGAGCGCGAGAGGGGGGACAGAGAGCGCGAGAGGGGGACAGAGAGCGCGAGAGGGGGGACAGAGAGCGCGAGAGGGGGGACAGAGAGCGCGAGAGGGGGGACAGAGAGCGCGAGAGGGGGGACAGAGAGCGCGAGAGGGGGGACAGAGAGCGCGAGAGGGGGGACAGAGAGCGCGAGAGGGGGGACAGAGAGCGCGAGAGGGGGGACAGAGAGCGCGAGAGGGGGGACAGAGAGCGCGAGAGGGGGGACAGAGAGCGCGAGAGGGGGGACAGAGAGCGCGAGAGGGGGGACAGAGAGCGCGAGAGGGGGGACAGAGAGCGCGAGAGGGGGGACAGAGAGCGCGAGAGGGGGGACAGAGAGCGCGAGAGGGGGGACAGAGAGCGCGAGAGGGGGGACAGAGAGCGCGAGAGGGGGGACAGAGAGCGCGAGAGGGGGGACAGAGAGCGCGAGAGGGGGGACAGAGAGCGCGAGAGGGGGGACAGAGAGCGCGAGAGGGGGGACAGAGAGCGCGAGAGGGGGGACAGAGAGCGCGAGAGGGGGGACAGAGAGCGCGAGAGGGGGGACAGAGAGCGCGAGAGGGGGGACAGAGAGCGCGAGAGGGGGACAGAGAGCGCGAGAGGGGGGACAGAGAGCGCGAGAGGGGGGACAGAGAGCGCGAGAGGGGGGACAGAGAGCGCGAGAGGGGGGACAGAGAGCGCGAGAGGGGGGACAGAGAGCGCGAGAGGGGGACAGAGAGCGCGAGAGGGGGGACAGAGAGCGCGAGAGGGGGGACAGAGAGCGCGAGAGGGGGACAGAGAGCGCGAGAGGGGGGACAGAGAGCGCGAGAGGGGGGACAGAGAGCGCGAGAGGGGGGGACAGAGAGCGCGAGAGGGGGGGACAGAGAGCGCGAGAGGGGGGACAGAGAGCGCGAGAGGGGGGACAGAGAGCGCGAGAGGGGGGACAGAGAGCGCGAGAGGGGGGACAGAGAGCGCGAGAGGGGGGACAGAGCGCGCGAGAGGGGGGACAGAGCGCGCGAGAGGGGGGACAGAGCTGCGCGAGAGGGGGGACAGAGCGCGCGAGAGGGGGGACAGAGAGCGCGAGAGGGGGGACAGAGCGCGCGAGAGGGGGGACAGAGCGCGCGAGAGGGGGGACAGAGCGCGCGAGAGGGGGGACAGAGCGCGCGAGAGGGGGGACAGAGCGCGCGAGAGGGGGGACAGAGCGCGCGAGAGGGGGGACAGAGCGCGCGAGAGGGGGGACAGAGCGCGCGAGAGGGGGGACAGAGCGCGCGAGAGGGGGGACAGAGCGCGCGAGAGGGGGGACAGAGCGCGCGAGAGGGGGGACAGAGCGCGCGAGAGGGGGGACAGAGCGCGCGAGAGGGGGGACAGAGCGCGCGAGAGGGGGGACAGAGCGCGCGAGAGGGGGGACAGAGCGCGCGAGAGGGGGGGACAGAGCGCGCGAGAGGGGGGACAGAGCGCGCGAGAGGGGGGACAGAGCGCGCGAGAGGGGGGACAGAGCGCGCGAGAGGGGGGGACAGAGCGCGCGAGAGAGGGGGGACAGAGCGCGCGAGAGGGGGGGACAGAGCGCGCGAGAGGGGGGACAGAGCGCGCGAGAGGGGGGACAGAGCGCGCGAGAGGGGGGACAGAGCGCGCGAGAGGGGGGACAGAGCGCGCGAGAGGGGGGACAGAGCGCGCGAGAGGGGGGACAGAGCGCGCGAGAGGGGGGACAGAGCGCGCGAGAGGGGGGACAGAGCGCGCGAGAGGGGGGACAGAGCGCGCGAGAGGGGGGACAGAGCGCGCGAGAGGGGGGACAGAGCGCGCGAGAGGGGGGACAGAGCGCGCGAGAGGGGGGACAGAGCGCGCGAGAGGGGGACAGAGCGCGCGAGAGGGGGGACAGAGCGCGCGAGAGGGGGGACAGAGAGCGTGCGAGAGGGGGGACAGAGAGAGCGAGCGAGAGGGGGGACAGAGAGAGCGAGAGCGAGAGGGGGACAGAGAGAGCGAGAGCGAGAGGGGGGACAGAGAGAGCGAGCGAGAGGGGGACAGAGAGAGCGAGCGAGAGGGGGGACAGAGAGCGAGCGAGAGGGGGGACAGAGAGCGAGCGAGAGGGGGGACAGAGAGAGCGAGCGAGAGGGGGGACAGAGAGAGCGAGCGAGAGCGAGAGGGGGACAGAGAGCGAGCGAGAGGGGGGACAGAGAGCGAGCGAGAGGGGGGACAGAGAGCGAGCGAGAGCGAGAGGGGGAGAGAGAGAGAGGCGAGCGAGAGGGGGGACAGAGAGCGAGCGAGAGGGGGACAGAGGGACAGAGAGCGAGCGAGAGGGGGACAGAGGGGGACAGAGGCGAGCGAGAGGGGGACAGAGAGGGGGACAGAGAGCGAGCGAGAGGGGGACAGAGAGCGAGCGAGAGGGGGGACAGAGAGCGAGCGAGAGGGGGGACAGAGAGCGAGCGAGAGGGGGGGACAGACAGCGAGCGAGAGGGGGGGACAGCGAGCGAGAGGGGGGACAGAGAGCGCGAGAGGGGGGACAGAGAGCGAGAGGGGGGACAGAGAGCGAGAGGGGGGACAGAGAGCGAGAGGGGGGACAGAGAGCGAGAGGGGGGACAGAGAGCGAGAGGGGGGACAGAGAGCGAGAGGGGGGACAGAGAGCGAGAG